>NC_056743.1:1322632255-1322902255 GCF_019279795.1 Protopterus annectens
ACCACCTGCTTAGTTTAGACTTACTTTGCAAATGTCAGTTTTACCACCACCTGTTTAGTTTAGACTTGCTCTGTAGATGTCAGTTTTACCACCACCTGTTTAGTTTAGACTTGCTTTGCAGATGTCAGTTTTACCACCACCTGCTTAGTTTAGACTTACTTTGCAGATGTCAGTTTTACCACCACCTGTTTAGTTTAGACTTGCTTTGCAGATGTCTCTTTTACCACCACCTGTTTAGTTTAGACTTGCTTGCAGATGTCTCTTTTACCACCACCTGTTTAGTTTAGACTTGCTTTGCAGATGTCTCTTTTACCACCACCTGTTTAGTTTAGACTTGCTTGCAGATGCCTCTTTTACCACCACCTGTTTAGTTTAGACTTGCTTTGCAGATGTCTCTTTTACCACCACCTGTTTAGTTTAGACTTGCTTTGCAGATGTCTCTTTTACCACCACCTGCTTAGTTTAGACTTGCTTGCAGATGTCAGTTTTACCACCACCTGTTTAGTTTAGACTTGCTTTGCAGATGTCTCTTTTACCACCACCTGTTTAGTTTAGACTTGCTTGCAGATTCTGCTACTTTTTCATGTTTTTCGCTATTACAAATATTGGAGGTGCAAGTACAGGTCCCCAGAAGCTTGTGTACTGCATGTGTGTCAAGCCGTCCCATTTTGTTGATAATTCGAGTATATTTCCCTATGAGAGTGAACCCTTTCCTGGAGTTCTGACAGAAGCTACTGAGCTGATGTCTTCCTCACAGTTGGGTATTGGATCCGACCCTCGGATCTGCTTTGGGTGCATTACAAACTTGGATCTAAGTCTCAAGCTCCTTCCCCTACCCATAATGCTGTACACATCCCCTAACTCCCTCATATCTCATTTTCTGCCTCAGCAAATGCATGTGGATTGCTTGAGCTTTTGTATAAGCTAAGTGCTTCTTTGTTCGAATTATTTTCTAAAATTTGTTGACTCCTCTTCTCCCCCCCAGTCAGTTTTCACAAAGGTCGGGGGTTTCTTTCTTTCCTTTTTGTCAGAATTTTTTCCCACCTTAAAAAAAAAAACACTTTCTTTTTTTTGTTAGCTAGTTGGTGTGTGTTGAATAACTGGCAGTTACATTTTTACTTGCTAGTTGATAACTGGCAGTTACATTTTTACTTGCTAGTTGATAACTGGCAGTTACATTTTTACTTGCTAGTTGATAACTGGCAGTTACATTTTTACTTGCTAGTTGATAACTGGCAGTTACATTTTACTTGCTAGTTGATAACTGGCAGTTACATTTTTACTTGCTAGTTGATAACTGGCAGTTACATTTTTACTTGCTAGTTGATAACTGGCAGTTACACTTTTACTTGCTAGTTGATAACTGGCAGTTACACTTTTACTTGCTAGTTGATAACTGGTAGTTACACTTTTACTTGCTAGTTGTTTACAGTATCATTGCCATTGAGGTTTTCCTAGGCTTGATTATTGCTAATTAAAAATTGGTCCCAATATGAGTGGTTTGTATCTGTGGATCAGGGCTGTTCTTCTTCTTCTTCTTCTTCTTAGTGCTTCTGTCTCTAGGATGTCTGAAAAAACCTCCAAGTTTAAACTCTGCTCAGGCTGTTCCCACAAAATCCCACAGTCAGATGTTTATGACAAGTGCTTACTGCCTTGGGCCAGAGCATTTGCAATCGGCTTGTTCAGTTTGTGAGAGCTTTAATCCCCAAGCCATCGCAGACCCCACAGGCACAAGTTGATTTTGAAAGGGCTGCTGCCCACTTCACCTTCTTCTTCTTCAGCTGCTCAAACCTCTCCACAAGTTGCTATGGTTTGCTCGATCTGAAGAAGCACCCACACAAAACTTCTAGGGCCTTCTTGGAGTTGCCAGCTAAAGTTTCCAGGCCCTGGGATCCGACCTTCCCAGCCCTGAGACTGGCTTCTACTGCTTCGGATTCAAAGCATTCCTCAGATCTGACTGAAGTGATTGCCATTGCTGATTCTCTTAGGCCTTCCTTCTCTACACTGGATCCTAGAGCGATGGATCCTACTACCAGGAGTCAAACACCTGAGTTTTCCATCAGTACAATGCCTTCAGCTTTACCAGCTGAGTTACCTCAAACTCCTAAGGTGCACTCGAGGCTGGGCTCTGCTGCTTCCTCCAGGTCCTCCAGGAGCTTTTCTGTATTAGACATGGACAGGACGGAGCAGAGATTCCTCAAAACTCAGATTCAGATGGGGGTTTTGCCAGCTATGGTCCCATTCAGATCACTAAGTGTTTCTGCCAAATTTATCCAATCTCCTTCTCCAATCTAGCCTACTGCTTTGGAGTTACAGGATCTGGGATACCCAAGAGAGTCAGTGTTGGATCCGAGGAAGCTTCTTTCCTCAACTTCGACAGTAACCCTGACAGATTCTGCTCCTGAGGTTGTCGGATCAGAGTGGGTCTTGGATCTGAGAGGTCAGTAATGGATCTGAGGGTAGGGGTTCCACTACAACCTTGTCAGATCAGTCTCTTCTCATCAGTGCTTTGGTTTTCAACAGGTCAGGTCTGATTCTACCTGGGGGCCATGACATCGGGGGGAGGGGGTTCCTGTCCTTTCTTCCTCAGCTGCTTCTGCACTGAGGGAGAGGGAGTGAGGTTTGCTGGGGCTGTCAGCCTTCCAGGTTGTAGAAAGGGTGTTCTCTTCTCACAGATATCTGACCTATTCTATCTCTGGTCCTCCCCATTACCCCCTGTTGGATCTGAATGCTGACCCCGTCAAGCTTGCCCAGGGTCAGCCCATCCTGAGAAGTCCCCGAGATCCTCCCCAAGAGGGAGCCCCCTCTTCTTCTGATATCTCCCCTGATAATCCCCGGAGGAGGTTCATCATAAGAAGTCACACAAAAGGAAGCACATAGAGTCCCTCACTGATGACATGGATTTCGATGAGGGAGAAGGATCCCCAAGATCATCACCTAATGATGTTTCCTTTGGAAGCATCTTAGCAATCCTTAGGCAAAGGAGTGGGTGGTCTGCTGAAAATCCTTCTGTTGAGGAATCTGTGTTTTGGAGGCTTCCAGGATGGGCCTGAATACATCTGGGGTGACCTCCACCCAGCAGATGAACTGATAGATTTAGTTTCCCACCAGGCTTGGAAGGAGCCAGACATGATTGAACCAATCCCCAAGCAGCATGACAAAATCTTGTCTTTCCTTCCAGCTGACCCTATTAGTCCACATGTATACCTGTGAGTGCCATGGTTGTGGCAGTGGCTACCAAAAAGGAGCTAGCCAAGCAGAGCTCATCTGTCCATTTGCCGAACATGGAGACCAGACTGGTGGACAGGTTTGGTAAGCACATTTACGCCTCGGCTACTTTTGCACTGAAGTCCTTAAACTACTTGGCACACTTTACTCATTTACAGAAAGACCTGGTCAAGGAGTTAACTAACTCTGTTGCAGAGACCATATCAGTGGAGGACTTTAAAAGAGTTTCTTCCCAGTTGGCAACTCTAACCTCGGTGACTAATTCTTCCATGAGGCGTATCTCCCATTCAGTGGAGGGTACCTCACGGGCAGCCAGCACAGGCATTGCTATTAGAAGACATGCCTGAATGAGACTTTGTGACTTTACAGACCCCTTCATGATGTCATTTGTTAATGTCCCCTTTGATGGCTCCTCCTTATTTGGGATAACTGTTAAGGACACTGTAACCCACAGTGTACAGTAGGGAAACATCCTGTCTGCCATGGGAATCAAATTCTCTACCTTTCAACGTTCATTTTCCAGGAATCAGAGAGGTGGTAAGAACACCTGGTTCTGGAAATCTCAAGGGTCTTTCTTTGATCAACGTAGGGACTCTTCCTCTAAGGCCAGAGGAGAAAGCTTTAATAGAAGATGCCACCTAGGGGCAGAGAAAGTCTGCAACACCAGAGCCAAAATGATTATTTTTAATTTCTCCAAATCTTTTGGGTTTCTAATACCATGATGGGAATGGACCCCATTCCTAAGTCAAAGTACGATTAAAGTTCATAAACTCAATATTGTTTCAATAGGCCTTTCCAATGCACCTGAAGTGTTGCCCAACTGCTCTACACTGGAGGGAACTAGGGGGTTGTTTTCAATGCACCTGAGTGCCTGAATCCATTGGACAAAAAAGTGCCTGGGTGCTAAGCACAATATCTAAGGGTTATCCCTTTCACCCCCCCCCAGTAAACCTAAAGAAACTTCACAACATTCCACCCAGTCAGAGGGAGTATGCAGTGGCAGAGATCCAAAAACTGCTACAAAAAAGAGTCATCCAAGAGGTCCCAACCATACAAAAAAGATTCGGAACTTACTCAGACTTCTTTTTAGTGCCAAAGAAAACCAAGGATCTGAGATCCGTTCTGGAGCTAAGCAATTTGAACCTGTATGTAAAGAAGTCAAAGTTCCGGATGGTTATGGCTCAGTCAGTACTGCACAAGGATGACTGGATGTGCTCAAGAGACTTACGGGATGCATACTATCATATCAAAATCAACAGACGCTCTAGAAGTCATCTGCACTTCAGGCTGGGAGCCAATCATTATCAATGCAGAGCTCTGCCCTTTAGTCCCACCACAGGCCCCAAGGTGTTTACCAACTGCATGGCAGTAGTTGCAGCTCACTTAAGACTGCAAGGATTCAGGGTGTTTCCATAGCTGGACAACAGGCTCCTCACTGCCACAGCCAGGGGTCACATCATCCAAGCCAGGGACTACTTGTTTTAGATATCAAACTCCCTGGACATCACCATAAACCTAAACAAATCATCTCTAACTCCTTCATTGGTGCTCTTCTAGACATGATGAACCAAGTGGCATTGTTACTTCTGCATTGCATAAAAGCTTTGAGAGACCATGTCTGGTTCATTCTGAACTATCCATCCCCTCCTGCTAGACTAGTTCTGGAAAGTCCTGGGGTCTATGACAGCTGCTATCTCTGTGGTCCCATTAGCAAGGTTTTTTTATGTAAGTTCTTCAATGGACCTTAGCTATACAATGGTCCATTCTTTATCAGCCTCTATCTGCTCCGATCAGACTCACTTCAATTGCAGATGTCATTTGCAATGGTGGCTTATCTCAAATGAATTTTATATCGGAGGGCCATTCATTTTTCCTTCCCCCTCAACCACTGTGACCATGGATGCTTCCCAGTTGAGGTGGGGGGCATTTCAGAGGGAAGACAGTCCAAATAACATGAACTTACATGTAGATCAGGTTGCATATCAGTGTTCTGGAGATGAGAGCAGTCATTTTATGCTGCAAACCTTTCAGGACATTCTCCCTCCAGGAACTATTGCAGTACAAACCAACAACATCTCAGTAATCTGGTACATCAGCAAACAAGATGAAACCTGTTCTTACCCACTATGAAGATTGGCCATGAGGGTTTGAGGTAGGCAATATCTTCCAAATGCTTTCTAATTGCAAAACACATCCCAGGGAGTTCCGATGTTCTTGTGGACAAACTCATCAGGTCCATTCTGATGCCTCACAAGTGGTTCCTTGACCAATCAGCAGCAAACTTGATCTTCAGCCTTTGGGGCCAACCTTGGTGCAACCGCTTTTCATCCCCCTCTAAACCATAAGTGCAGCAAGTACTTTACTCTGATCCCCCCACTAGGGGAATCCCAGAGGGATGCTCTAGTTCACAATTGGCCCCTCCGCCTCCTTTATGCTTTTCCTCCTCTACCTTTGATCCTGAAGCTCCTACAGAAAGCCCAGTGTCTGAAAAGCTCAATGATCTTCATTGCCCCCTTTTGGCCTTGAAGATATGGTACCCCTTTCTCTAGTCTCACCTAAAATATCCACAATGGATATTGGAGCCCAGGCAGGTTCTCCTTTCTTACCTATCAGAGACTCAACACCCCAATCTATATACCCTCAAAATGACTGCTTGGTTTCTCCAATTCTAATGATGGTTCAATGGTCCTGGTTAGCTTCTCCAGTATAGACATTGTTTTGGCTTCCCAGAAAGCCTCAAGTAAGAAGGTCTACAAAAGCAAATGGCTTGGCATTTGGGCCTGCAAAGAAAATCTCGATCTCTTTTCAGCTCCAGTGTCTGCCATTCTTCTTTTTCTTACTTCTCTCTTCAAGGAAGGGGACAATCTTGGCACTATACAGCTTCAGCTTGCTGCCATATTTAATGTTCATGCTGGGAATGCTTCTAATTCCCTTGCTATATCCAGATTGTGTAATGCATTCATGAATGGAGTCTTTCTACTTTGACCCCCAATTAAAGACCCCTCTCCACCTTGGGATCTTACAGTCATTCTTCAAGATCTGACTCAAAACCCTTCGAAACAGCTAGTCATTGTGACATGAAATATCTCACATGGAAGACAATCTTTTTGGGAGCCATTACATCTGCCAACAGGATTTCCAAACTTCAGGCCTTGTCTGCTAAACAACCTTACATCATTTTTCATAGAGACAGGGTATCTCTCCATACCAACCTGTCCTTCATGCCTAAATAGGTTGCAGCATCCAATATTAATTAGTCTATCCAATTAGCAGTACTCTTTCCAAATTTCTGTAATGGGGGTGAATATGTCTTACAGCTTTTAGATGTTTATAGACAACTTTGGCTCTATCTTCACAGGACAAAACAATTTTGGAAGTCAAACCAATTATGTGTATCCTTTTCTCAGAATCACTTGGGCCAAGCAGTTTCCAAAGTCACCTTGGCCAAATGGATTATGGACTGTATTTCTCTTATCTATACCAAAAATAGTCTGCAGTTACCTTGCCCTCCTAAGGCCCATTCTACTATGTCTATGGTTACATCATCTGTTTCCTCCTCCAGAACATCTATCAATGATATCTGTGCAGGAGCCACTTGGTCAAAGACCCATACCTTTGTGACACACTACAAATTGGACATTGTTTCTAGAAGCAGAGCTTCCTTTGGTTCAGCAATGCTCTGGCATAGCCTTCCTTTAAGCTGCCCAAGGGTAACTTAGCTGGGGATTCTGACCCAATTGTGAGGAAGAATGTAAAGGACAACATCAGATGTATAGGTTTTGTAGTTACCATAACTTGGTATCCATGCTGTCCATTTTCTTTCTTCCTCACTTTCTCTTGCAGCCATCCCCCTTCCTAGTATATCCTAGATGATCCTTGCAACCTATAGGAACCTTCTTATCCATGGTTTGAGCCTTGCTCCTTTGTTCTCTCTTATCTATATTGCTTCTTTGTAGGTTATGGACTTCAGGCATCAAACTCGATCTGAGAGAGCTAGGGAATGTGTAGAGCATTATGGGTAGAGGGAGCTGTGGCCTTGAATGACTTCAGGGAAATGCATGTCTACCTATATGAGGAAAGTGGCACTGTAGGCAGGCTCCCAGTCTACAATACTATTTCTCTTATACAGATGGAGAACCTCTATGTGAGAAATTCAGATGGACTTTGCAACCTCACCAGTCCTCGGGCAGCTCTGCAGTTCATTAGCATAGAATGCTTCTGAACTGTGCTATTTTGCCAGAGAGTAGCTGTTTCCCATTTGAACTCAATATCAGTACCCCAGCCATACCTCTCAACCTCTTAGCACAAGAAATCTGTACAATGCCAAAAATAATGGGGGGTCAGATGTCCAAAAATAGGGACAAGTTTTAAATATTGCTCATATAATCTTAGAAAGTTGCTAGAATAAAAGGCTTACTGATACCATGCATTTCCTGCAGGGTATGAAGTCTGAAACTTAAATGTCTATCATTATTTAGTGAATTTAGTTCTCAATGATTTGTCAGAAAAACACAACTTTTATGACCAAAAATATGAAGCAAAAAATTTGAACATTCTGCAAACATCTGGACAGTTGAGAGCTAGTCCTTGCCACTCCAAGGCACTGAATTTGGCAGATGCCACTGCTCGGGATGATGTCATCCTGGGGAGGGTGAATTTTCCTATTCAGGGTAATGTGGGGGAAATGCTGCAGGTTGTGTGCCCTCACTCCACTGATGTTTCAGAATCTGTCCCTTTATGTTGGAGAATCTATCCCCTATTTTAGCCAGATGTTTTGACACAAATTGATGTTTTTATCCCATATTCTATTGTTTCTGTTGGCAGTTACTTCTGCCAAATGAATAACTAAGTTGCAAGGTCTCATAGATGCCAAAACCACAGGATGGGGGTGGGGGCAACAGCCACCCCCACACTCATACACTTTCAACAGCTGCCCAATCTGCCCTGAAATTGCTGGCAGAATAGCAATTACAGGGAAACATTCACACTGTTGTTTCCATGTTAACTGAAGTTAAGGCAGTCAGAAGAAGACAATTTGAGTAATACATCATCTTTTTCTGGCTGCCCAAGCTAGTGGTTACCATTGAAACCCATATGTGAGTGTTTCTGAAGACTGTTGATCAGCTTTATTCCTCAAGAATTTTGGGCGACGCCAAAAATAATGGGGAATGAAGTCTAAAAAAAACTGGGACAGTTTTTAAATGCTTATCTATTTAAAATTTTGACAGAACAGGTTTGGAATCAGCATGCATTTTCTAAACAACAAAAGAGTGAAGTTTTTAATGTCTGGCATTCCTGACTGAATGCATTAATGTCCGGCATTCCTAACTGACTGTATTAATATCTGGCATTCCTGACTGAATGTATTAATGTCCGGCATTCCTGACTGACTGTATTAATGTAAAGCATTCCTGACTGAATGCATTAATGTCCAACATTCCTGACTGACTATATTAATGTCAGCATTCCTGACTGAATGTATTAATGTCTGGATTCTTGACTGACTGTATTAATGTCCGGCATTCCTGACAGACTGTATTAATGTCTGGCATTCTTGACTGAATGTATTAATGTTCAGCATTCCTGACCGACAGCATTAATGTCCAGCATTCCTGACTGAATGTATTAATGTCCGGCATTCTTGACCAACTGTATTAATGTCCAGCATTCCTGACTGAATGTATTAATGTCCAGCATTACTGACCAACTGTATTAATGTCTGGCATTCCTGACTAAATGTATTAATGTCAGGCATTCCTGACTGACTGGATTTATGTCCAGCATTCCTGACTGAATGTATTAATAACTGGCATTCCTGACCGACTGTATTAATGTCCAAAATTCCTGACTGAATGTATTAATGTCTGACATTCTTGACCAACTGTATTAATGTCCGGCATTCCTGACTAAATGTATTAATGTCAGGCATTCCGGACTGACTGGATTTATGTCCAGCATTCCTGACTGAATGTATTAATGTCTGGCATTCCTGACCGATTGTATTAATGTCCAGAATTCTTGACTGAATGTATTAATCTCAGGCATTCCTGACTGACTGGATTAATGTCCGGCATTCCTGACCAACTGTATTAATGTCCGACATTCCTGACTGCATGGATTAATGTCCTGACTAAATGTATTAATGTCCATCATTCCTGACTAACTGTATTAATGTCCAGAATTCCTGACTGAATGTATTAATGTCTGGCATTCCTGATTGACTGTATTAATGTCCAGCATTCCTGACTGACTGTATTAATGTCCATCATTCGTGACTGAATGTATTACTGTCCAGCATTCCTGACTGGATGTATTAATTGTGAGCATTTCTGACTGACTGTATTAATGTCCAGCATTCTTGACTGAATGTATTAATGTTTAGCATTCCTGACTGAATGCATTAATGTCCGGCATTCCTGACTGACTGCATTAATGTCCGGCATTCTTGACTGAATGTATTAATGTTCAGCATTCCTGACTGACTGTATTAATGTCTGGCATTCCTGACTGAATGTATTAATGTCAGGATTCCTGAATGACTGGATTAATGTCTGGCATTCCTGACTGAATGTATTAATGTCCAGCATTCCTGACTGAATGCATTAATGTCCATCATTCCTGACTGTATTAATGCCTGGAATTCCTGACTGAAAGTATTAATGTCCAGCATTCCTGAGTGACTGTATTAATGTCCAGCATTCGTGATTGAATGTATTAATGTCCAGCATTCCTGACTGAATGTATTACTCTCTGGCATTCCTGACTGCATGTATTAATGTCTGGCATTCCTGACTGAATGTATTAATGTCTGGTATTCCTGACTGACTGTATTAATGTCCGGCATTCCTGAATGATTTTATTAATGTCCAGAATTCCTGACTGAATGTATTAATGTCCATCATTCCTGATTGACTGTATTAATGTCCATCATTCCTGACTGAATGTATTAATTCCCATCATTCCTGACTGACTGTCTTAATGCCCGGAATTCCTGAATGAATGTATTAATGTCAGGCATTCCTGACTGAATGTATTAATGTCCATCATTCCTGATTGACTGTATTAATGTCCATCATTCCTGACTGAATGTATTAATGTCCGGCATTCCTGACTGACTGTATTAATGTATAGCATCCCTGACTGAATGCATTAACGTCCAACATTCCTGACTGACTATATTAATGTCAGCATTCCTGACTGAATGTACTAATGTCTGGATTCTTGACTGACTGTATTAATGTCCGGCATTTCTGACTGACTGTATTAATGTCTGGCATTCTTGACTGAATGTTTTAATGTTCAGCATCCCTGACCGACTGGATTAATGTCTGGCATTCCTGACTGAATGTAATTTTGTCCATCATTCCTGACCGACTGTATTAATGTCTGGCATTCCTGACTGCATGTATTAAGGTCCTGACTAAATGTATTAATGTCCAGCATTCCTGACTGAATGCATTAATGTCTATCATTCCTGACTGACTGTATTAATGTCTGGCAATCTTGACTGAATGTATTAATATCAGGCATTCCTGACTGACTGGATTAATGTCCATCATTCCTGACTGAATGTATTAATGTCTGGCATTCCTGACTGCATGTATTAATATCCTGACTAAATATATTCATTTCCATCATTACTGGCTGACTGTATTAATGCCTAGAATTCCTGACTGAAAGCATTAATGTCCGGCATTCCTGATTGACTGTATTAATGTTCTGCATTCGTGACTGAATGTATTAATGTCCAGCATTCCTGACTAAATGTATTAATGTCTGGCATTCCTGACTGAATGTATTAATGTCCTCCATTACTGACTGACTGTATTAATGTCCGGCATTCCTGACTGCATGTATTAATGTCTGGCATTCCTGACTGCATGTATTAATGTCCGGCATTCCTGAATGACTGTATTAATGTCCAGCATTTGTGACTGAATGTATTAATGTCCAGCATTCCTGACTGAATGTATTAATATCTGGCATTCCTGACTGAATGTATTAATGTCCACCATTACTGACTGACTGTATTAATGTCCGGCATTCGTAATTAAATGTATTAATGTCTGGCATTCCTGACTGAATGTATTAATGTCAGGCATTCCTGACTGAATGCATTAATGTCCATCATTCCTGACTGAATGTATTAATGTCCACCATTACTGACTGACTGTATTAATGTCCGGAATTCGCCACTGAATGTATTAATGTCCAGCATTCCTGACTGAATGTATTAATATCTGGCACTCCTGACGGACTGTATTAATGTCTGTCATTCCTGACTGAATGCATAAATGTCCTGACTAAATGTATTAATGTCCATCATTCCTGACTGACTGTATTAATGTCTGGAATTCCTGACTGAATGTATTAATGTCCATCATTCCTGACTGAATGTATTAATGTCCAGCATTCCTGATTGATTGTATTAATGTCCAGCATTCATGATTGATTGTATTAATGTCCAGCATTCATGACTGAATGTATTAATGTCCAGCATTGCTGACTGAATGTATTAATGTCTGGCATTCCTGACTGAATGCATTAATGTCCAACACCCCTGACTGACTATATTAATGTCAGCATTCCTGACTGAATGTATTAATGTCTGGATTCTTGACTGACTGTATTAATGTCTGGCATTCCTGACTGACTGTATTAATGTCTGGCATTCTTGACTGAATGTATTAATGTTTAGCATTCCTGATTGACTGTATTAATGTCCAGCATTCCTGACTGAATGTATTAATCTCTGACATTCTTGACCGACTGTATTAATGTCCGGCATTTCGGACTGAATGTATTAATGTCAGGCATTCCGGACTGACTGGATTTATGTCCGTCATTCCTGACTGAAAGTATTAATGTCTGGCATTCCTGACCAATTGTATTACTGTCTGGCATTCTTGACTGAATGTATTAATGTTTAGTATTCCTGACCGACTGCATTAATGTCCAGCATTCCTGACTGAATGTATTAATGTCAGGCATTCCAGACTAAATGTAATAATGTCCATCATTCCTGACTGAATGTATTAATGTCCAGAATTCCTGACTGAATGTATTAATGTCTGGATTCTTGACTGACTATTAATGTCGGCATTCCTGACTGACTGTATTAATGTCTGGCATTCTTGACTGAATGTTTTAATGTTCAGCATCCCTGACCGACTGCATTAATGTCCGGCATTCCTGACTGAATGTATTAATGTGAGGCATTCCGGACTGACTGGATTAATGTCCGGCATTCCTGACTCAATGTATTAATGTCCGGCATTCCTGACTGAATGTATTAATGTGAGGCATTCCGGACTGACTGGATTAATGTCCGGCATTCCTGACTGCATGTATTAATGTCTGGCATTCCTGACCGATTGTATTAATGTCCAAATTTCCTGACTGAATGTATTAATGTCCACCATTCCTGAACGAGTGTATTAATGTCTGGCATTCCTGATTGCATGTATTAATATCCTGACTAAATGTTTTAATGTCCAACATTCCTGACTGAATGTATTAATCTCAGGCATTCCTGACTGGATTAATCTATGGCATTCCTGACTGAATGTATAAATGTCCGGCATTCCTGACTAACTTATTAATGTCCGTCATTCCTGACTCCATGTATTAATGTCCTGACTAAATGTATTAATGTCCATCATTCCTGACTAACTGTATTAATCTCCAGAATTCCTGACTGAATGTATTAATGTCCGGCATTCCTGATTGACTGTATTAATGTCCAGCATTCCTGATTGACGGTATTAATGTCCATCATTCGTGACTGAATATATTAATGTCCAGCATTCCTGGCTGGATGTATTAATGTCAGCATTCCTGACTGACTGTATTAATGTCCAGCATTCTTGACTGAATGTATTAATGTTCAGCATTCCTGACCGACTGCATTAATTCCGGCATTCCTGACTAACTGTATTAATGTCTGGCATTCTTGACTGAATGTATTAATGTTCAGCATTCCTGACCGACTGCATTAATGTCCATCATTCCAGACTGACTGTATTAATGTCTGGAATTCCTGACTGAATGTATTAATTTCCGGCATTTCTGACCGACTGTATTAATGTCTGGCATTCCTGACTGAATGTATTAATGTCAGAAATTCCTGAATGACTTGATTAATGTCTGGCATTCCTGACTGAATGTACTTTTGTCCAGCATTCCTGACCATCTGTATTAATGTCCGGCATTCCTGACTGCATGTATTAAGGTCCTGACTAAATGTATTAATGTCCAGCATTCCTGGCTGAATGCATTAATGTCTGTCATTCCTGACTGATTGTATTAATGTCCAGAAATCCTGACTGAATGCATGAATATCAGGCATTCCTGACTGATTGGATTAATGTCCAACATTTCTGACTGAATGTATTAATGTCTGGCATTCCTCACTGCATGTATTAATATCCTGACTAAATATAATAAATTCCATCATTCCTGACTGACTGTATTAATGCCTGGAATTCCTGACTGAAAGTATTAAGGACCGACATTCCTTATTGACTGTATTAATGTCCAGCATTCATGACTGAATGTATTAATGTCCATCATTCCTGACTGAATGTATTAATGTCCTGATTCCTGACTGCATATATTAATATCCTGACTAAATTTATTAATTTCCATCATTCCTGACTGACTGTCTTAATGCCCAGAATTCCTGACTGAATGTATTAATGCCAGCATTCCAGATTGACTGTATTAATGTCCAGCATAAGTGACGGAATGTATTAATGTCCAGCATTCCTCACTGAATGTATTAATGTCTGGCATTCCTTACTGAATGTATTAATGTCCACCATTACTGACTGACTGTATTATTGTCCGGCATTCGTAACTGAATGTATTAATGTCCGTCATTCCTGACTGAATGTATTAATGTCAGGCATTCCTGACTGACTGGATTAATGTCCATCATTCCTGACTGAATGTATTAATGTCCACCATTACTGACTGACTGTATTAATGTCCGGCATTCGTCATTGAATGTATTAATGTCCGGCATTCCTGACTGAATGTATTAATGTCTCACACTCATGATGGACTGTATTAATGTCTGGCATTCCTGACTGATGTATTAATGTCTGGCATTCCTGGCCGACTGTATTAATGTCCATCATTCCTGACTGACTGCATTAATGTCCGGAATTCCTGACTGAATGTATTAATGTCCATTATTCCTGATTGACTGTATTAATGTCCAGCATTCCTGACTGAATGTATTATGCCAGCATTCCAGATTGACTGTATTAATGTCCAGCATTCGTGACTGAATGTATTAATGTCCAGCATTCCTCACTGAATGTATTAATGTCTGGCATTCCTTACTGAATGTATTAATGTCCACCATTACTGACTGACTGTATTATTGTCCGGCATTCGTAACTGAATGTATTAATGTCCGTCATTCCTGACTGAATGTATTAATGTCAGGCATTCCTGACTGACTGGATTAATGTCCATCATTCCTGACTGAATGTATTAATGTCCACCATTACTGACTGACTGTATTAATGTCCGGCATTCGTCATTGAATGTATTAATGTCCGGCATTCCTGACTGAATGTATTAATGTCTCGCACTCATCTGTATTAATGTCTGGCATTCCTGACTGAATGTATTAATGTCCGGCATTCCTGGCCGACTGTATTAATGTCCATCATTCCTGACTGACTGCATTAATGTCCGGAATTCCTGACTGAATGTATTAATGTCCATCATTCCTGATTGACTGTATTAATGTCCAGCATTCCTGACTGAATGTATTAATGTCTGGCATTCCTAACTGACTGTATTAATATCTGGCATTCCTGACTGAATGTGTTAATGTCTGGCATTCCTGACTAACTGTATTAATGTATAGCATTCCTGATTAAATGCATTAATGTCCAACACCCCTGACTGACTATATTAATGTCAGCATTCCTGACTGAATGTATTAATGTCTGGATTCTTGACTGTATTAATGTCTGGCATTCCTGACTGACTGTATTAATGTCTGGCATTCTTGACTGAATGTATTAATGTTTAGCATTCCTGACTGACTGCATTAATGTCCAGCATTCCTGACTGAATGTATTAATCTCCGACATTCTTGACCGACTGTATTAATGTCCGGCATTTCGGACTGAATGTATTAATGTCAGGCATTCCGGACTGACTGGATTTATGTCCGTCATTCCTGACTGAAAGTATTAATGTCTGGCATTCCTGACCAATTGTATTACTGTCTGGCATTCTTGACTGAATGTATTAATGTTTAGTATTCCTGACCGACTGCATTAATGTCCAGCATTCCTGACTGAATGTATTAATGTCAGGCATTCCAGACTGACTGGATTTATGTCCGGCATTCCTGACTGAAAGTATTAATGTCTGGCATTCCTGACCAATTGTATTAATGTCTGCATTCTTGATTGACTGTATTAATGTCCGGCATTCCTGACTGACTGTATTAATGTCTGGCATTCTTGACTGAATGTATTAATGTTTAGCATTCCTGACCGACTGCATTAATGTCCAGCATTCCTGACTGAATGTATTAATCTCCGGCATTCTGGACCGACTGTATTATTGTCCGGCATTCCTGACTGAATGTATTAATGTCAGGCATTCCTGACTGACTGGATTTATGTCCAGCATTCCTGACTGAATGTATTAATGTCTGGCATTCCTGACCGACTGTATTAATGTCCAAATTTCCTGACTGAATGTATTAATGTCCACCATTCCTGAATGACTGTATTAATGTCTGGCATTCCTGACTGCATGTATTAATGTCCTGACTAAATGTTTTAATGTCCAACATTCCTGACTGAATGTATTAATCTCAGGCATTCCTGACTGGATTAATCTATGGCATTCCAGACTGAATGTATAAATGTCCGGCATTCCTGACTAACTTATTAATGTCCGTCATTCCTGACTCCATGTATTAATGTCCTGACTAAATGTATTAATGTCCATCATTCCTGACTAACTGTATTAATGTCCAGAATTCCTGACTGAATGTATTAATGTCCGGCATTCCTGATTGACTGTATTAATGTCCAGCATTCCTGATTGACGGTATTAATGTCCATCATTCGTGACTGAATATATTAATGTCCAGCATTCCTGGCTGGATGTATTAATGTCAGCATAACTGACTGACTGTATTAATGTCCAGCATTCCTGACTGAATGTATTAATGTTCAGCATTCCTGACCGACTGCATTAATTCCGGCATTCCTGACTAACTGTATTAATGTCTGGCATTCTTGACTGAATGTATTAATGTTCAGCATTCCTGACCGACTGCATTAATGTCCATCATTCCAGACTGACTGTATTAATGTCTGGAATTCCTGACTGAATATATTAATTTCTGGCATTTCTGACCGACTGTATTAATGTCTGGCATTCCTGACTGAATGTATTAATGTCAGAAATTCCTGAATGACTTGATTAATGTCTGGCATTCCTGACTGAATGTACTTTTGTCCAGCATTCCTGATCATCTGTATTAATGTCCGGCATTCCTGACTGCATGTATTAAGGTCCTGACTAAATGTATTAATGTCCAGCATTCCTGGCTGAATGCATTAATGTCTGTCATTCCTGACTGATTGTATTAATGTCCAGAAATCCTGACTGAATGCATGAATATCAGGCATTCCTGACTGATTGGATTAATGTCCAACATTTCTGACTGAATGTATTAATGTCTGGCATTCCTCACTGCATGTATTAATATCCTGACTAAATATAATAAATTCCATCATTCCTGACTGACTGTATTAATGCCTGGAATTCCTGACTGAAAGTATTAATGACCGGCATTCCTTATTGACTGTATTAATGTCCAGCATTCATGACTGAATGTATTAATGTCCATCATTCCTGACTGAATGTATTAATGTCCTGATTCCTGACTGCATATATTAATATCCTGACTA
Source organism: Protopterus annectens (assembly GCF_019279795.1). NCBI lineage: Eukaryota > Metazoa > Chordata > Ceratodontiformes > Protopteridae > Protopterus > Protopterus annectens. The sequence goes on from NC_056743.1 coordinate 1,322,649,442, forward strand.
AATTTATTAATTTCCATCATTCCTGACTGACTGTCTTAATGCCCAGAATTCCTGACTGAATGTATTAATGCCAGCATTCCAGATTGACTATATTAATGTCCAGCATTCCTCACTGAATGTATTAATGTCTGGCATTCCTTACTGAATGTATTAATGTCCACCATTACTGACTGACTGTATTATTGTCCGGCATTCGTAACTGAATGTATTAATGTCCGTCATTCCTGACTGAATGTATTAATGTCAGGCATTCCTGACTGACTGGATTAATGTCCATCATTCCTGACTGAATGTATTAATGTCCACCATTACTGACTGACTGTATTAATGTCCGGCATTCGTCATTGAATGTATTAATGTCTGGCATTCCTGACTGAATGTATTAATGTCTCGCACTCATGATGGACTGTATTAATGTCTGGCATTCCTGACTGATGTATTAATGTCTGGCATTCCTGGCCGACTGTATTAATGTCCATCATTCCTGACTGACTGCATTAATGTCCGGAATTCCTGAATGAATGTATTAATGTCCATTATTCCTGATTGACTGTATTAATGTCCAGCATTCCTGACTGAATGTATTAATGCCAGCATTCCAGATTGACTGTATTAATGTCCAGCATTCGTGACTGAATGTATTAATGTCCAGCATTCCTCACTGAATGTATTAATGTCTGGCATTCCTTACTGAATGTATTAATGTCCACCATTACTGACTGACTGTATTATTGTCCGGCATTCGTAACTGAATGTATTAATGTCCGTCATTCCTGACGGAATGTATTAATGTCAGGCATTCCTGACTGACTGGATTAATGTCCATCATTCCTGACTGAATGTATTAATGTCCACCATTACTGACTGACTGTATTAATGTCCGCATTCGTCATTGAATGTATTAATGTCCGCATTCCTGACTGAATGTATTAATGTCTCGCACTCATCTGTATTAATGTCTGGCATTCCTGACTGAATGTATTAATGTCCGGCATTCCTGGCCGACTGTATTAATGTCCATCATTCCTGACTGACTGCATTAATGTCCGGAATTCCTGACTGAATGTATTAATGTCCATCATTCCTGATTGACTGTATTAATGTCCAGCATTCCTGACTGAATGTATTAATGTCTGGCATTCCTAACTGACTGTATTAATATCTGGCATTCCTGACTGAATGTGTTAATGTCTGGCATTCCTGACTAACTGTATTAATGTATAGCATTCCTGATTGAATGCATTAATGTCCAACACCCCTGACTGACTATATTAATGTCAGCATTCCTGACTGAATGTATTAATGTCTGGATTCTTGACTGACTGTATTAATGTCTGGCATTCCTGACTGACTGTATTAATGTCTGGCATTCTTGACTGAATGTATTAATGTTTAGCATTCCTGACTGACTGCATTAATGTCCAGCATTCCTGACTGAATGTATTAATCTCCGACATTCTTGACCGACTGTATTAATGTCCGGCATTTCGGACTGAATGTATTAATGTCAGGCATTCCGGACTGACTGGATTTATGTCCGTCATTCCTGACTGAATGTATTAATGTTTAGTATTCCTGACCGACTGCATTAATGTCCAGCATTCCTGACTGAATGTATTAATCTCCGGCATTCTTGACCGACTGTATTAATGTCCGGCATTCCTGACTGAATGTATTAATGTCAGGCATTCCAGACTGACTGGATTTATGTCCGGCATTCCTGACTGAAAGTATTAATGTCTGGCATTCCTGACCAATTGTATTAATGTCTGCATTCTTGACTGACTGTATTAATGTCCGGCATTCCTGACTGACTGTATTAATGTCTGGCATTCTTGACTGAATGTATTAATGTTTAGCATTCCTGACCGACTGCATTAATGTCCAGCATTCCTGACTGAATGTATTAATCTCCGGCATTCTGGACCGACTGTATTATTGTCCGGCATTCCTGACTCAATGTATTAATGTCTGGCATTCCTGACTGAATGTATTAATGTCAGGCATTCCTGACTGACTGGATTTATGTCCAGCATTCCTGACTGAATGTATTAATGTCTGGCATTCCTGACCGACTGTATTAATGTCCAAATTTCCTGACTGAATGTATTAATGTCCACCATTCCTGAACGACTGTATTAATGTCTGGCATTCCTGACTGCATGTATTAATGTCCTGACTAAATGTTTTAATGTCCAACATTCCTGACTGAATGTATTAATCTCAGGCATTCCTGACTGGATTAATCTTTGGCATTCCTGACTGAATGTATAAATGTCCGGCATTCCTGACTAACTTATTAATGTCCGTCATTCCTGACTCCATGTATTAATGTCCTGACTAAATGTATTAATGTCCATCATTCCTGACTAACTGTATTAATGTCCAGAATTCCTGACTGAATGTATTAATGTCCGGCATTCCTGATTGACTGTATTAATGTCCAACATTCCTGACTGACTATATTAATCTCCATCATTCGTGACTGGATGTATTAATGTCCAGCATTCTTGAGTGAATGTATTAATGTTCAGCATTCCTGACCGACTGCATTAATGTCCGGCCTTCCTGACTGACTGTATTAATGTCTGGAATTCCTGACTGAATGTATTAATGTCCGGCATTTCTGACCAGCTGTATTAATGTCTGGCATTCCTGACTGAATGTATTAACGTCAGGCATTCCTGGCCAACTGTATTAATGTCTATCATTCCTGACTGACTGCATTAATGTCCAGAATTCCTGACTGAATGTATTAATGTCCATCATTCCTGATTGACTGTATTAATGTCCATCATTCCTGACTGAATGTATTAATGTCTGGCATTCCTGACGGAATGTATTAATGTCCATCATTCCTGATTGACTGTATTGATGTCCAGCATTCCTGACTGAATGTATTAATGTCCAGCATTCCTGTCTGAATGTATTAATGTCCAGCATTCCTAACTGACTGTATTAATATCTGGCATTCCTGACTGAATGTATTAATGTCCGGCATTCCTGACTGACTGTATTAATGTATAGCATTCCTGACTGAATGCATTAATGTCCAACATTCCTGACTGACTATATTAATGTCAGCATTCCTGACTGAATGTATTAATGTCTGGATTCTTGACTGACCGTTTTAATCTCCGGCATTCCTGACTGTATTAATATCTGGCATTCTTGACTGAATGCATTAATGTTCAACATTCCTGACCGACTGCATTAATGTCCAGCATTCTTGACTGAATGTATTAATGCTCGGCATTCTTGACCGACTGTATTAATGTCCGGCATTCCTGACTAAATGTATTAATGTCAGGCATTCTGGACTGACTTGATTTATGTCCGGCATTCCTGACTGAATTTATTAATGTCTGGCATTCCTGATCGATTGTATAAATGTCTGCAATTCTTGACTGAATGTATTAAAGACCAGCATTCCTGACCGGCTGTATTAATGTCTGGCATTCCTGACTGAATGTATTAATGTCAGGCATTCCTGACTGTCTGGATTTATGTCCAACATTCCTGACTGAATGTATTAATGTTTGGCATTCCTGACCGACTGTATTAATGTCCAAAATTCCTGACTGAATGTATTAATGTCTGGCATTCCTGACCGACTGTATAAATGTCTGGCATTCCTGACTGCATGTATTAATGACCTGACTAAATGTTTTAATGTCCAGCATTCCTGACTGAATGTATTAATCTCAGGCATTCCTGACCAACTGTATTAATGTCCGGCATTCCTGACTGCGTGTATTAATGTCCTGACTAAATGTATTAATGTCCATCATTTCTGACTAACTGTATTAATGTCCAGAATTCCTGACTGAATGTATTAATGTCCGGCATTCCTGATTGACTGTATTAATGTCCAGCATTCCTGATTGACAGTATTAATGTCCATCATTCGTGACTGAATATATTAATGTCCAGCATTCCTGGCTGGATGTATTAATGTCAGCATTCCTGACTGACTGCATTAATGTCCAGCATTCTTGACTGAATGTATTAATGTTCAGCATTCCTGACCGACTGCATTAATGTCCGTCATTCCTGACTGACTGTATTAATGTCTGGAATTCCTTACTGAATGTATTAATGTCCGGCATTTCTGACCAACTGTATTAATGTCTGGCATTCCTGACTGAATGTATTAATGTCAGGAATTCCTGAATGACTGGATTAATGTCTGGCATTCCTGACTGAATGTACTTTTGTCCAGCATTCCTGACCGACTTTATTAATGTCCGGCATTCCTGACTACATGTATTAAGGTCCTGACTAAATGTATTAATGTCCAGCATTCCTGACTGAATGCATTAATGTCTGTCATTTCTGACTGACTGTATTAATGTCCAGAAATCCTGACTGAATGCATTAATATCAGGCATTCCTGACTGACTGGATTAATGTCCATCATTTCTGACTGAATGTATTAATGTCCGGCATTCCTGACTGCATGTATTAATATCCTGACTAAATATATTAAATTCCATCATTCCTGACCGACTGTATTAATGCCTGGAATTCCTGACTGAAAGTATTAATGACTGGCATTCCTGATTGACTGTATTAATGTCCAGCATTCGTGACTGAATGTATTAATGTCCATCATTCCTGACAATGTATTAATGTCCTGCATTCCTGATTGATTGTATTAATGTCGAGCATTCGTGACTGAATGTATTAATGCCCCGCATTCCTAACTGAATGTATTAATGTCTGGCATTCCTTACTGAATGTATTAATGTCCACCATTACTGACTGACTGTATTATTGTCCGGCATTCGTAACTGAATGTATTAATGTCTGTCATTCCTGACTGAATGTATTAATGTCAGGCATTCCTGACTGACTGGATTAATGTCCATCATTCCTGACTGAATGTATTAATGTCCACCATTACTGACTGACTGTATTAATGTCCGGCATTCATCACTGAATGTATTAATGTCTGGCATTCCTGACTGAATGTATTAATGTCCAGAAATCCTGACTGAATGCATTAATATCAGGCATTCCTGACTGATTGGATTAATGTCCAACATTTCTGACTGAATGTATTAATGTTTAGTATTCCTGACCGACTCCATTAATGTCCAGCATTCCTGACTGAATGTATTAATCTCCGGCATTCTTGACCAACTGTATTAATGTCCGGCATTCCTGACTGAATGTATTAATGTCAGGCATTCCGGACTGACTGGATTTATGTCCGGCATTCCTGACTGAAAGTATTAATGTCTGGCATTCCTGACCAATTGTATTAATGTCTGGATTCTTGACTGACTGTATTAATGTCCGGCATTCCTGACTGACTGTATTAATGTCTGGCATTCTTGACTGAATGTATTAATGTTTAGCATTCCTGACTGACTGCATTAATGTCCAGCATTCCTGACTGAATGTATTAATCTCCGGCATTCTGGACCGACTGTATTATTGTCCGGCATTCCTGACTGAATGCATTAATGTCAGGCATTCCTGACTGACTGGATTTATGCCCAGGATTCCTGACTGAATGTATTAATGTCTGGCATTCCTGACCGACTGTATTAATGTCCAAATTTCCTGACTGAATGTATTAATGTCCACCATTCCTGACCGACTGTATTAATGTCTGGCATTCCTGACTGCATGTATTAATGTCCTGACTAAATGTGTTAATGTCCAGCATTCCTGACTGAATGTATTAAACTCAGGCATTCCTGACTGGATTAATTTATGGCATTCCTGACTGAATGTATAAATGTCCGGCATTCCTGACTAACTTATTAATGTCCGTCATTCCTGACTCCATGTATTATTGTCCTGACTAAATGTGTTAATGTCCATCATTCCTGACTAACTGTATTAATGTCCAGAATTCCTGACTGAATGTATTAATGTCCGGCATTTCTGATTGACTGTATTAATGTCCAACATTCCTGACTGACTATATTAATCTTCATCATTCGTGACTGGATGTATTAATGTCCAGCATTCTTGACTGAATGTATTAATGTTCAGCATTCCTGACCGACTGCATTAATGTCCGGCCTTCCTGACTGACTGTATTAATGTCTGGAATTCCTGACTGAATGTATTAATGTCTGGCATTTCTGACCAGCTGTATTAATGTCTGGCATTCCTGACTGAATGTATTAATGTCAGGCATTCCTGGCCAACTGTATTAATGTCCATCATTCCTGACTGACTGCATTAATGTCCAGAATTCCTGACTGAATGTATTAATGTCCATCTTTCCTGATTGACTGTATTAATGTCCATCATTCCTGACTGAATGTATTAATGTCTGGCATTCCTGACGGAATGTATTAATGTCCATCATTCCTGATTGACTGTATTGATGTCCAGCATTCCTGTCTGAATGTATTAATGTCCAGCATTCCTAACTGACTGTATTAATATCTGGCATTCCTGACTGAATGTATTAATGTCCGGCATTCCTGACTGACTGTATTAATGTATAGCATTCCTGACTGAATGCATTAATGTCCAACATTCCTGACTGACTATATTAATGTCAGCATTCCTGACTGAATGTATTAATGTCTGGATTCTTGACTGACCGTATTAATCTCCGGCATTCCTGACTGACTGTATTAATGTCTGGCATTCTTGACTGAATGCATTAATGTTCAGCATTCCTGACCGACTGCATTAATGTCCGGCATTCTTGACTGAATGTATTAATGCTCGGCATTCTTGACCGACTGTATTAATGTCCGGCATTCCTGACTAAATGTATTAATGTCAGGCATTCTGGACTGACTGGATTTATGTCCGGCATTCCTGACTGAATTTATTAATGTCTGGCATTCCTGATTGATTGTATTAATGTCTGCAATTCTTGACTGAATGTATTAAAGACCAGCATTCCTGACCGGCAGTATTAATGTCTGGCATTCCTGACAGAATGTATTAATGTCAGGCATTCCTGACTGTCTGGATTTATGTCCAACATTCCTGACTGAATGTATTAATGTCTGGCATTCCTGACCGACTGTATTAATGTCCAAAATTCCTGACTGAATGTATTAATGTCTGGCATTCCTGACCGACTGTATAAATGTCTGGCATTCCTGACTGCATGTATTAATGTCCTGACTAAATGTTTTAATGTCCAGCATTCCTGACTGAATGTATTAATCTCAGGCATTCCTGACCAACTGTATTAAGGTCCGGCATTCCTGACTGCGTGTATTAATGTCCTGACTAAATGTATTAATGTCCATCATTTCTGACTAACTGTATTAATGTCCAGAATTCCTGACTGAATGTATTAATGTCCGGGATTCCTGATTGACTGTATTAATGTCCAGCATTCCTGATTTACAGTATTAATGTCCATCATTCGTGACTGAATATATTAATGTCCAGCATTCCTGGCTGGATGTATTAATGTCAGCATTCCTGACTGACTGCATTAATGTCCAGCACTCTTGACTGAATGTATTAATGTTCAGCATTCCTGACAGACTGCATTAATGTCCGGCATTCCTGACTAATTGTATTAATGTCCAGCATTCCTGGCTGGATCTATTAATGTCAGCATTCCTGACTGACTGTATTAATGTCCAGCATTCTTGACTGAATGTATTAATGTTCAGCATTCCTGACCGACTGCATTAATGTCCGGCATTCCTGACCAACTGTATTAATGTTGGGCATTCCTGACTGAATGTATTAATGTCAGGAATTCCTGAATGACTGGATTAATGTCTGGCATTCCTGACTGAATGTACTTTTGTCCAGCATTCCTGACCGACTGTATTAATGTCCGGCATTCCTGACTACATGTATTAAGGTCCTGACTAAATGTATTAATGTCCAGCATTCCTGACTGAATGCATTAATGTCTGTCATTTCTGACTGACTGTATTAATGTCCGGAAATCCTGACTGAATGCATTAATATCAGGCATTCCTGACTGACTGGATTAATGTCCATCATTTCTGACTGAATGTATTAATGTCCAGCATTCCTGACTGCATGTATTAATATCCTGACTAAATATATTAAATTCCATCATTCCTGACTGACTGTATTAATGCCTGGAATTCCTGACTGAAAGTATTAATGACCGGCATTCCTGATTGACTCTATTAATGACCAGCATTCGTGACTGAATGTATTAATGTCCATCATTCCTGACTGAATGTATTAATGTCCTGCATTCCTGATTGACTGTATTAATGTCAAGCATTCGTGACTGAAAGTATTAATGCCCAGCATTCCTCACTGAATGTATTAATGTCTGGCATTCCTTACTGAATGTATTAATGTCCACCATTACTGACTGACTGTATTATTGTCTGACATTCGTAACTGAATGTATTAATGTCCGTCATTCCTGACTAAATGTATTAATGTCAGGCATTCCTGACTGACTGGATTAATGTCCATCATTTCTGACTGAATGTATTAATGTCCGGCATTCCTGACTGCATGTATTAATATCCTGACTAAATATATTAAATTCCATCATTCCTGACTGACTGTATTAATGCCTGGAATTCCTGACTGAAAGTATTAATGACCGGCATTCCTGATTGACTCTATTAATGACCAGCATTCGTGACTGAATGTATTAATGTCCATCATTCCTGACTGAATGTATTAATGTCCTGCATTCCTGATTGACTGTATTAATGTCAAGCATTCGTGACTGAAAGTATTAATGCCCAGCATTCCTCACTGAATGTATTAATGTCTGGCATTCCTTACTGAATGTATTAATGTCCACCATTACTGACTGACTGTATTATTGTCCGACATTCGTAACTGAATGTATTAATGTCCGTCATTCCTGACTAAATGTATTAATGTCAGGCATTCCTGACTGACTGGATTAATGTCCATCATTCCTGACTGAATGTCTTAATGGCCACCATTACTGACTGTATTAATGTCCGGCATTCATCACTGAATGTATTAATGTCCGGCATTCCTGACTGAATGTATTAAAGTCTCGCACTCATGATGGACTGTATTAATGTCTGGCATTTCTGACTGAATGTATTAATGTCCGGCATTCCTGACTGACTGCATTAATGTCCAGAATTCCTGACTGAATGTATTAATGTCCATCATTGCTGACTGAATGTATTAATGTCCAGCATTCCTGACTGAATGTATTAATGTCCGACATTCCTAACTGACTGTATTAATATCTGGCATTCCTGACTGAATGTGTTAATGTCTGGCATTCCCGACTGTATTAATGTATAGCATTCCTGATTGAATGCATTAATGTCCAACACTCCTGACTGACTATATTAATGTCAGCATTCCTGACTGAATGTATTAATGTCTGGATTCTTGACTGACTGTATTAATGTCTGGCATTCTTGACTGAATGTATTAATGTTCAGCATTCCTGACCAACTGCATTAATGTACAGCATTCCTGACTGAATGTATTAATCTCCGGCATTCTTGACCGACTGTATTAATGTCCGGCATTCCTGACTGAATGTATTAATGTCAGGAATTCCAGACTGACTGGATTTATGTCCGGCATTCCTCACTGAAAGTATTAATGTCTGGCATTCCTGACCAATTGTATTAATGTCTGGAATTCTTGACTGAATGTATTAAGGTCCTGCATTCCTGATTGACTGAATTAATGTCCAGCATTCCTGACTAACTATATTAATGTCCATCATTCGTGACTGAATGTATTAATGTCCAGCATTCCTGACTGGATGTATTAATGTCCAGCATTCTTGACTGACTGTATTAATGTCCAGCATTCTTGACTGAATGTATTAATGTTCAGCATTCCTGACTGACTGTATTAATGTCTGGAATTCCTGACTGAATGTATTAATAACCGGCATTTCTGACCGACTGTATTAATGTCTGGCATTCCTGACTGAATGTATTAACGTCAGGCATTCCTGAATGACAGGATTAATGTCTGGCATTCCTGACTGAATGTACTTTTGTCCAGCATTCCTGACTGCATGTATTAAGGTCCTGACTAAATGTATTAATGTCCAGCATTTCTGACTGAATGCATTCATGTTTGTCATTCCTGACTGTATTAATGTCTGGCAATCCTGACTGAATGTATTAATATCAGGCATTCCTGACTGACTGTATTAATGTCCATCATTCCTGACTGAATGTATTAATGTCTGGCATTCCTGACTGCATGTATTAATGTCCTGACTAAATATGTTCATTTCCATCATTCCTGACTGACTGTATAAATGCCTGGAATTCCTGACTGAAAGTATTAATGTACGGCATTCCTGATTGACTGTATTAATGTCTGGCACTCCTGATGGACTTTATTAATGTCTGGCATTCCTGACTGACTGCATTAATGTCCAGAATTTCTGAATGAATGTATTACTGTCCATCATTCCTGATTGACTGTATTAATGTCCAGCATTCCTGACTGAATGTATTAATATCTGGCATTCCTGACTGAATGTGTTAATGTCTGGCATTCCTGACTAACTGTATTAATGTATAGCATTCCTGATTGAATGCATTAATGTCCAACATTCCTGACTGACTATATTAATGTCAGCATTCCTGACTGAATGTATTAATGTCTGGATTCTTGACTGACTGTATTAATGTCTGGCATTCCTGACTGACTGTATTAATGTCTGGCATTCTTGACTGAATGTATTAATGTTCAGCATTCCTGAACGACTGCATTAATGTCCAGTATTCCTGACTGAATGTATTAATGTCCACCATTACTGACAGACTATATTTATGTCCAGAATTCCTGACTAAATGCATTAATGTCTGTCATTTCTGACTGACTGTATTAATGTCCAGCATTCCTGGCTGACTGTATTAATGTCTGGCATTCTTGACTGAATGTATTAATGTTCAGCATTCCTGACCGAATGCATTAATGTTCAGCATTCCTGACCGAATGCATTAATGTCCAGCATTCCTGACTGACTGCATTAATGTCTGGCATTCCTGACTGACTGTATTAATGTCTGGCATTCATGACTGAATGTATTAATGTCTGGCATTCCTGACGGACTGTATTAATGTCCAAAATTCCTGACTGAATATATTAATGTCCGGCATTCCTGACTGCATGTATTAATGTTCAGCTGGCATTCCTGACTGAATGTATTAATGTCCATTCCTGACTGACTGCATTAATGTCTGGCATTCCTGACTGACTGTATTAATGTCTGGCATTCATGACTGAATGTATTAATGTCTGGTATTCCTGACTGATTTTATTAATGTCTGGAATTCCTGCCTGAATGTATTAACGTCTGGTATTCCTGACCGACTGTATTAATGTCCGGCATTCCTGACGGCATGTATTAATGTCCATCATTCCTGACTAACTGTATTAATGTCTGGCATTCCTGATTGACTTTATTAATGTCCAGCATTCCTGACCAAATGTATTAATGTCTGGCATTCCTGACTGACTGTATTAATGTCTGGCATTCCTGACTGCATGTATTAATGTCCAGCATTCCTGACTGAATACATTAATGTCTGGCATTCCTGACTGAATGTATTAATGTTTGGCTTTCCTGACTGACTCTATTAATTTCCGGAATTCATGACTAAATGTATTAATTTCCAGCATTCCTGACTGGATGTATTAATGTCAGCATTCCTGACTGACTGTATTAATGTCTGGAATTCCTGACTGAATGTATTAACGTCCGGCATTCCTGACCGACTGTAATAATGTCCAGAAGTCCTGACTGAATGTATTAATGTCAGGCATTACTGAATGACTGGATTAATATCTGGCATTTCTGACTGAATGTATTTTTGTCCAGCATTCCTGACCAACTGTATTACTGTCAAGCATTCCTGACAGCATGTATTAAGGACCTGACTAAATGTATTAATGTCCAGCATTCCTGACTGACTTGATTAATGTCCATCATTCCTGACTGAATGTATTAATGTCTGGCATTCCTGACCAACTGTATTAATGTCTGGCATTCATGACTGCATGTATTAATGTCCGGCATTCCTAACTGAATGTATTAATGTCCGGCATTCCTGACCGACTACATTAATGTCCGGCATTCCAGACTGCATGTATTAATATCCTGACTAAATGTATTAATGTTCATCATTCCTGACTGACTGTATTAATGCCTGGAATTCCTGACTGAATGTATTAATGTCCAGCATTCCTGATTGACTGTATTAATGTCCAGCATTCATGACTGAATGTATTAATGTCCACCATTACTGACTGACTATATTTATGTCCGGCATTCGTAACTGAATGTATTAATGTCCGGAATTCCTGACTGAATGCATTAATGTCTGGCACTCCTGATGGACTGTATTAATGTCTGGCATTCTTGACTGCATGTATTAAATTCTGGCCTTCCTGACTGAATGTATTAATGTCTGGCCTTCCTGGCCGACTGTATTAATGTCGAGCATTCCTGACTGCATGTATTAATGTCCTGACTAAAAGTATTAATGTCCATCATTCCTGACTGACTGTATTAATGTCCAGAATGCCTGACTGAATGTATTAATGTCTGTCATTCCTGATTGACTGTATTAATGTCCAGCATTCCTGACCGAATGTATTAATGTCCGGCATTCCTGACTGTATTAATGTCTACCATTCCTGACTGCATGTATTAATGTCCAGCATTCCTGACTGAATGTATTAATGTCTAGCATTCCTGACTGAATGTATTAATCTCCACCATTACTGACTGTATTAATGTCTGGCATTTGTGACTGAATGTATTAATGTCCGGCATTCCTGACTGGATGTATTAATGTCAGCATTCCGGACTGAATGTATTAATGTCTGGCATTCCTGACTGACAGTATTAATGTGTGGCATTCCTGACTGACTGTATTAATGTCCAGCATTCTTGACTGAATGTATTAATGATCAGCATTCCTGACCGAATGCATTAATGTCCGGCATTCCTGACTGGATGTATTAATGTCAGCATTCCGGACTGACTGTATTAATGTCTGGCATTCCTGACTGAATGTATTAATGTCTGGCATTCCTGACTGATTGTATTAATGTCCGGCATTCCTGATAGACTTTATTAATGTCTGGCATTCTTGACTGAATGTATTAATCTCTGGCATTCCTGGCTGAATGTATTATTGTCTGGCATTCCTGACCGATTGTATTAATGTCTGGCATTCCTGACTGAATGTATTATTGTCCAGCATTCCTGAATGAATGTATTAATGTCTGGCATTCCTGATTGAATGTATTAATGTCCACCATTACTTACTGACTGTATCAATGTCTGGCATTTGTGACTGAATATATCAATGTCTGGCATTCCTGACCGAATGTATTTATGTCCAGCATTCCTGACTTACTGTATTAATGTCTTGCATTCCTGATTGAATGTATTAATGTCTGGCATTCCTGACTGAATGTATTAATGTCCGGCATTCCTGACTGACTGTATTAATGTCATGCTTTCCTGACTGTATGTATTAATGTCTGGCATTCCTAACTGAATGTATTAATGTCTGGCATTCCTGATTGAATGTATTAATGTCCACCATTACTGACTGTATTAATGTCTGGCATTTGTGACTGAATGTATTAATGTCAGGCATTCCTAACTGAATGTATTTATGTCCAGCATTCCTGACTTACTGTATTAATGTCTTGCATTCCTGACTGAATGTATTAATGTCTGGCATTCCTGACTGAATGTATTAATGTCCGGCATTCCTGACTGACTGTATTAATGTCATGCTTTCCTGACTGAATGTATTAATGTCTAGCATTCCTCACTGAATGTATTTATGTCTGGCATTCCTGACTTACTGTATTAATGTCCAGCATTCTTGACTGAATGTATTAATGTCTGGCATTCCTGACTGAATGTATTAATGTCCAGCATTCCTGACTGACTGTATTAATGTCCTGCATTCCTGACTGAATGTATTAATGTCTGGCATTTGTGACTGAATGTATTAATGTCCGGCATTCCTGACTGACTGTCTTAATGCCCGGAATTCCTGACTGAATGTATTAATGTCCGCCATTCCTGATTGACTGTATTAATGACTAGCATTTGTGACTGAATGTATTCATGTCCAGCATTCCTGACTGAATGTATTAATATCTGGCATTCCTGACTGAATGTATTAATGTCCACGATTACAGACTGACTGTATTAATGTCCGGCATTCATAACTGAATGTATTAATATCTAGCATTCCTGACTGAATGTATTAATGTCAGGCATTCCTGACTGAATGCATTAATGTCCATCATTTCTGACTGAATGTATTAATGTCCACCATTACTGACTGACTGTATTAATGTCCGTCATTCGTCACTGAATGTATTAATGTCCAGCATTCCTGACTGAATGTATTAATATCTGGCACTCCTGATGGACTGTATTAATGTCTGGCATTCCTGACTGAATGCATAAATGTCCTGACTAAATGTATTAATGTCCATCATTTCTGACTGACTGTATTAATGCCTGGAATTCCTGACTGAATGTATTAATGTCCATCATTCCTGATTGACTGTATTAATGTCCATCATTCCTGACTGAATGTATTAATGTCCACCATTACTGACTGACTGTATTAATGTCCGGCATTCATCACTGAATGTATTAATGTCCAGCATTCATGACTGAATGTATTAATGTCTGGCACTCCTGACGGACTGTATTAATGCCTGGCACTCCTGACGGACTGTATTAATGCCTGGCATTCCTGACTGAATGTATAAATGTCCTGACTAAATGTAATAATGTCCATCATTCCTGACTGAATGTATTAATATCCATAATTCCTGACTGAATGCATTAATGTTCAACATTCCTGACTGACTATATTAATGTCAGCATTCCTGACTGAATGTATTAATGTCTGGATTCTTGACTGACTGTATTAATGTCCGGCATTCCTGACTGACTGTATTAATGTCTGGCATTCTTGACTGAATGCATTAATGTTCAGCATTCCTGACTGACTGCATTAATGTCCGGCATTCTTGACTGAATGTATTAATGTCCGTCATTCTTGACCGACTGTATTAATGTCTGGCATTCCTGACTAAAAGTATTAATGTCAGACATTCCGGACTGACTGGATTTATGTCTGGCATTCCTGACTGAATTTATTAATGTCTGGCATTCCTGACCAATTGTATTAATGTCTGGAATACTTGACTGAATGTATTAATGTCCAGCATTCCTGACCGGCTGTATTAATGTCTGGCATTCCTGACTGAATGTTTTAATGTCAGGCATTCCTGACTGTCTGGATTTATGTCCAGCATTCCTGACTGGATGTATTAATTTCTGGTATTCCTGACCGACTGTATTAATGTCCAAAATTCCTGACTGAATGTATTAATGTCTGGCATTCCTGACCGACTGTATAAATGGCTGGCATTCCTGACTGCATGTATTAATGCCATGACTAAATGTTTTAATGTCCAGCATTCCTGACTGAATGTATTAATCTCGGGCATTCCTGACCAACTGTATTAATGTCCGGCATTCCTGCATGTATTAATGTCCTGACTTAATGTATTAATGTCCATCATTCCTGAGTAACTGTATTAATGTCCAGAATTCCTGATTGAATGTATTAATGTCCGGCATTCCTGATTGACAGTATTAATGTCCATCATTTGTGACTGAATATATTAATGTCCAGCATTCCTGGCTGGATGTATTAATGTCAGCATTCCTGACTGACTGCATTAATGTCCAGCATTATAGACTGAATGTATTAACTTTCAGCATTCCTGACCGACTGCATTAATGTCCATCATTCCTGACTAATTGTATTAATGTCCAGCATTCCTGGCTGGATGTATTAATGTCAGCATTCCTGACAGACTGTATTAATGTCCAGCATTCTTGACTGAATGTATTAATGTTCAGCATTCCTGACCGACTGCACTAATGTCCGGCATTCCTGACTAACTGTATTAATGTCTGGCATTCTTGACTGAATGTATTAATGTTCAGCATTCCTGACCGACTGCATTAATGTCTGTCATTCCTGATGGACTGTATTAATGTCTGGAATTCCTGACTGAATGTATTAATGTCCGGCATTTCTGACCGACTGTATTAATGTCTGGCATTCCTGACTGAATGTATTAATGTCAGGAATTCCTGAATGACTGGATTAATGTCTGGCATTCCTGACTGAATGTACTTTTGTCCAGCATTCCTGACCGACTGAATTAATGTCCGGCATTCCTGACTGCATGTATTAAGGTCCTGACTAAATGTATTAATGTCCAGCATTCCTGACTGAATGCATTAATGTCTGTCATTCCTGACTGACTGTATTAATGTCCGGAAATCCTGACTGAATGCATTAATATCAGGCATTCCTGACTGGATTAATGTCCAGCATTCCTCACTGAATGTATTAATGTCTGGCATTCCTTACTGAATGTATTAATGTCCACCATTACTGACTGACTGTATTATTGTCCGGCATTCCTAACTGAATGTATTACCGTCCGTCATTCCTGACTGAATGTATTAATGTCAGGCATTCCTGACTGACTGGATTAATGTCCATCATTCCTGACTGAATGCATTAATATCCACCATTCCTGACTGACTGTATTAATGTCTGGCATTCCTGACTGCATGTATTAATGTCCTGACTAAATGTTTTAATGTCCAGCATTCCTGACTGAATGTATTAATCTCAGGCATTCCTGACTGGATTAATGTCCGGCATTCCTGACTGAATGTATAAATGTCCAGCATTCCTAACCAACTGTATTAATGTCCGTCATTCCTGAGTGCATGTATTAATGTCCTGACTAAATGTATTAATGTCCATCATTCCTGACTAACTGTATTAATGTCCAGAATTCTTGACTGAATGTATTAATGACCGGCATTCCCGATTGACTGTATTAATGTCCAGCATTCCTGACTGACTATATTAATGTCCATCATTTCTGACTGACTGTATTAATGTCTGGCATTCCTGACTGAATGTATTAATGTCAGGCATTCCTGAATGACAGGATTAATGTCTGGCATTCCTGACTGAATGTACTTTTGCCCAGCATTCTTGACCAACTGTATTAATGTCCGGCATTCCTGACTGCATGTATTAAGGTCCTGACTAAATGTAATAATGTCCAGCATTCCTGACTGAATGCATTAATGTCTGTCATTCCTGACTGACTGTATTAATGTCTGGCAATCCTGACTGAATGTATTAATATCAGGCATTCATGACTGACTGGATTAATGTCCATCATTCCTGACTGAATGTATTAATGTCTGGCATTCCTGACTGCATGTATTAATATCCTGACTAAATATATTAATTTCCATCATTCCTGACTGACTGTATTAATGCCTGGATTTCCTGACTGAAAGTATTAATGTCCGGCATTCTTGATTGACTGCATTAATGTCTGGCACTCCTGATGGACTGTATTAATGTCTGGCATTCCTGACTGACTGCATTAAAGTCCAAAATTCCTGACTAAATGTATTAATGTCCATCATTCCTGATTGACTGTATTGATGTCCAGCATTCCTGACTGAATTTTATTAATGTCCGTCATTCCTAACTGACTGTATTAATATCTGGCATTCCTGACTGAATGTGTTAATGTCTGTCATTTCTGACTGACTGTATTAATGTCCGGAAATCCTGACTGAATGCATTAATATCAGGCATTCCTGACTGGATTAATGTCCATCATTTCTGACTGAATGTATTAATGTTCGGCATTCCTGATTGCATGAATTAATATCCTGACTAAATATATTAAATTCCATAACTCCTGACTGACTGTATTAATGCCTGGAATTCCTGACTGAAAGTACTAATGACTGGCATTCCTGATTGACTGTATTAATGTCCAGCAATCGTGGCTGAATGTATTAATGTCCATCATTCCTGACTGAATGTATTAATGTCCTGCATTCCTGACTGCGTGTATTAATATCCTGACTGAATTTATTAATTTCCATCATTCCTGACTGACTGTCTTAATGCCCAGAATTCCTGACTGAATGTATTAATGTCCAGCATTTCTGATTGACTGTATTAATGTCCAGCATTCGTGACTGAATGTATTAATGTCCAGCATTCCTCACTGAATGTATTAATGTCTGGCATTCCTTACTGAATGTATTAATGTCCACCATTACTGACTGACTGTATTATTGTCCGGCATTCCTAACTGAATGTATTACCGTCCGTCATTCCTGACTGAATGTATTAATGTCAGGCATTCCTGACTGACTGGATTAATGTCCATCATTCCTGACTGAATGCATTAATATCCACCATTCCTGACTGACTGTATTAATGTCTGGCATTCCTGACTGCATGTATTAATGTCCAGACTAAATGTTTTAATGTCCAGCATTCCTGACTGAATGTATTAATCTCAGGCATTCCTGACTGGATTAATGTCCGGCATTCCTGACTGAATGTATAAATGTCCAGCATTCCTAACCAACTGTATTAATGTCCGTCATTCCTGAGTGCATGTATTAATGTCCTGACTAAATGTATTAATGTCCATCATTCCTGACTAACTGTATTAATGTCCAGAATTCTTGACTGAATGTATTAATGACCGGCATTCCCGATTGACTGTATTAATGTCCAGCATTCCTGACTGACTATATTAATGTCCATCATTCATGACTGAATGTATTAATGTCCAGTATTCCTGACTGGATGTATTAATGTCCGGCGTTCTTGACTGACTGTATTAATGTCCAGCATTCTTGACTGAATGTATTAATGTTCAGCATTCCTGACCAACTGCATTAATGTCCGGCCTTCCTGACTGTATTAATGTCTGGAATTCCTGACTGAATGTATTAATGTCCAGCATTTCTGACCGACTGTATTAATGTCTGGCATTCCCGACTGAATGTATTAATGCCAGGCATTCCTGAATGACAGGATTAATGTCTGGCATTCCTGACTGAATGTACTTTTGCCCAGCATTCTTGACCAACTGTATTAATGTCCGGCATTCCTGACTGCATGTATTAAGGTCCTGACTAAATGTAATAATGTCCAGCATTCCTGACTGAATGCATTAATGTCTGTCATTCCTGACTGACTGTATTAATGTCTGGCAATCCTGACTGAATGTATTAATATCAGGCATTCATGACTGACTGGATTAATGTCCATCATTCCTGACTGAATGTATTAATGTCTGGCATTCCTGACTGCATGTATTAATATCCTGACTAAATATATTAATTTCCATCATTCCTGACTGACTGTATTAATGCCTGGATTTCCTGACTGAAAGTATTAATGTCCGGCATTCTTGATTGACTGCATTAATGTCTGGCACTCCTGATGGACTGTATTAATGTCTGGCATTCCTGACTGACTGCATTAAAGTCCAAAATTCCTGACTAAATGTATTAATGTCCATCATTCCTGATTGACTGTATTGATGTCCAGCATTCCTGACTGAATTTTATTAATGTCCGTCATTCCTAACTGACTGTATTAATATCTGGCATTCCTGACTGAATGTGTTAATGTCTGGCATTCCTGACTAACTGTATTAATGTATGGCATTCCTGATTGAATGCATTAATGTCCAACTTTCCTGACTGACTATATTAATGTCAGCATTCCTGACTGAATGTATTAATGTATGGATTCTTGACTGACTGTATTAATGTCCGGCATTCCTGACTGACTCTATTAATGTCTGGCATTCTTGACTGAATGTATTAATGTTCAGCATTCCTGACCGACTACATTAATGCCCAGCATTCCTGACTGAATGCATTAATGTTTGTCATTCCTGACTGACTGTATTAATGTCTGGCAATCCTGACTGAATGTATTAATATCAGGCATTCATGACTGACTGGGTTAATGTCCATCATTCCTGACTGAATGTATTAATGTCTGACATTCCTGACTGCATGTATTAATATCCTAACTAAATATATTAATTTCCATCATTCCTGACTGACTGTATTAATGCCTGGAATTCCTGACTGAAAGTATTAATGTCCGGCATTCCTGATTGACTGTATTAATGTCTGGCACTCCTGATGGACTGTATTAATGTCTGGCACTCCTGATGGACTGTATTAATGTCTGGCATTCCTGACTGAATGTATTAATGTCCGTCATTCCTAACTGACTGTATTAATATCTGGCATTCCTGACTGAATGTGTTAATGTCTGGCATTCCTGACTAACTGTATTAATGTATAGCATTCCTGATTGAATGCATTAATGTCCAACATTCCTGACTGACTATATTAATGTCAGCATTCCTGACTGAATGTATTAATGTCTGGATTCTTGACTGACTGTATTAATGTCCGGCATTCCTGACTGACTGTATTAATGTCTGGCATTCTTGACTGAATGTATTAATGTTCAGCATTCCTGACCAACTACATTAATGTCCAGCATTCCTGACTGAATGCATTAATGTTTGTCATTCCTGACTGACTGTATTAATGTCTGGCAATCCTGACTGAATGTATTAATATCAGGCATTCATGACTGACTGGATTAATGTCCATCATTCCTGACTGAATGTATTAATGTCTGGCATTCCTGACTGCATGTATTAATATCCTAACTAAATATATTAATTTCCATCATTCCTGTCTGACTGTATTAATGCCTGGAATTCCTGACTGAAAGTATTAATGTCCGGCATTCCTGATTGACTGTATTAATGTCTGGCACTCCTGATGGACTGTATTAATGTCTGGCATTCCTGACTGACTGCATTAATGTCCGGAATTCCTGACTAAATGTATTAATGTCCATCATTCCTGATTGACTGTATTAATGTCCAGCATTCCTGACTGAATGTAATAATGTCCAGCATTCCTGACTGACTGTATTAATATCTGGCATTCCTGACTGAATGTGTTAATGTCTGGCATTCCTGACTAACTGTATTAATGTATAGCATTCCTGATTGAATGCATTAATGTCCAATTCCTGACTGACTATATTAATGTCAGCATTCCTGACTGAATGTATTAATGTCTGGATTCTTGACTGACTGTATTAATGTTCAGCATTCCTGACTGACTGTATTAATGTCTGGCATTCTTGACTGAATGTATTAATGTTCAGCATTCCTGACCGACTGCATTAATGTCCAGCATTCATGACTGCATGTATTAATCTCCGGCGTTCTTGACCAACTGTATTAACATCTGGCATTCCTGACTGAATGTATTAATGTCAGGCATTCCGAACTGACTGGATTTATGTCCAGCATTCCTGACTGAAAATATTAATGTCTGGCATTCCTGACTGATTATATTAATGTCCGGAATTCTTGACTGAATGTATTAATGTCCAGCATTCCTGACCAACTGTATTAATGTCTGGCATTCCTGACTGAATGTTTTAATGTCAGGCATTCCTAACTGACTGGATTTATGTCCAGCATTCCTGACTGAATGTATTAATGTCTGGCATTCCTGACCGACTGTATTAATGTCCAAACTTCCTGACTGAATGTATTAATGTCCGGCTTTCCTGACTGACTGTATTAATGTCTGGCATTCCTGACTGCATGTATTAATGTCCTGACTAAATGTTTTAATGTCCAGCATTCCTGACTGAATGTATTAATCTCAGGCATTCCTGACTGGATTAATGTCTGGCATTCCTGACTGAATCTATAAATATCCAGCATTCCTGACCAAGTGTATTAATGTCCGTCATTCCTGACTGCATGTATTAATGTCCTGACTAAATGTATTAATGTCCATCATTCCTGACTAACTGTATTAATGTCCAGAATTCCTGACTGAATGTATTAATGTCCGTCATTCCTGATTGACTGTATTATTGTCCAGCATTCCTGACTTACTATAGTAATGTCCATCATTCGTAACTGAATGTATTAATGTCCAGCATTCCTGACTGGATGTATTAATGTCCAGCATTCCTGACCAACTGTATTAATGTCCGGCCTTCCTGACTGACTGTATTTATGTCTGGAATTCCTGAATGAATGTATTAATGTCTGGCATTTCTGACCGACTGTATTAATGTCTGGCATTCCTGACTGAATGTATTAATGTCAGGCATTCCTGAATGACGGGATTGATGTCTGGCATTCCTGACTGAATGTACTTTTGTCCAGCACTTCTGACCAACTGTATTAATGTCCGGCATTCCTGACTGCATGTATTAAGGTCCTGACTAAATGTATTAATGTCCAGATTCCTGACTGAATGCATTAATGTTTGTCATTCCTGACTGTTATTAATGTCTGGCAATCCTGACTGCATGTATTAATATCAGGCATTCCTGACTGACTGGATTCATGTCCTTCATTCCTGACTGAATGTATTACTGTCTGGCATTCCGGACTGCATGTATTAATGTCCAGCATTCCTGACTGCATGTATTAATATCCTGACTAAATGTATTAATTTCCATCATTCCTGACTGACTGTCTTAATGTCCGGAATTCCTGACTGAATGTATTAATGTCCGGCATTCCTGATTGACTGTATTAATGTCCAGCATTCGTGACTGAATGTATTAATGTCCGGCATTCCTGACTGCATTTATTAATGTCCATCATTCCTGACTGACTTTATTAATGTCCAGCATTCCTGATTGACTGTATTAATGTCCAGCATTCCTGACTGAATGCATTAATGTCTGGCATTCCTGACTGAATGTATTAATGTCTGGCTTTCCAGACTGACTATATTAATGTCCGGCATTTGTGACTAAATGTATTAATTTCCAGCATTCCTGACTGGATGTAATAATGTCAGCATTCCTGACTGACTGTATTAATGTCCGGCATTCCTGACTGAATGTATTAATGTTCAGCATTCCTGACCAGCTGCATTAATGTCCGGCATTCCTGACTGACTATATTAATGTCTGGAATTCCTGACTGAATGTATTAATGTCCGGCATTCCTGACAGACTGTATTAATGTTCAGCATTCCTGACTGAATGTATTAATGTCAGGCATTCCTGAATGACTGGATTAATGTCTGGCATTCCTGACTGAATGTATTTTTGTCCAGCATTCCTGACCAACTGTCTTACTGTCTGGCATTCCTGACTGCATGTATTAAGGACCTGACTAAATGTATTAATGTCCAGCATTCCTGACTGACTGTATTAATGTCCAGCAATCCTGACTGACTTGATTAATGTCCATCATTCTTGACTGAATGTATTAATGTCTGGCATTCCTGACCAACTGTATTAATGTCTGGCATTCCTGACTGCATGTATTAATGTCCGACATTCCTAACTGAATGTATTAATGTCCAGCATTCCTGACCGACTATATTAATGTCCAGCATTCCTGACTGAATGTATTAATATCCTGACTAAATGTATTAATGTCCATCATTCCTGACTGACTGTATTAATGCCTGGAATTCCTGACTGAATGTATTAATGTCTGGCATTCCTGATTGACTGTATTAATGTCCAGCATTCATGACTGAATGTATTAATGTCCAGCATTACTGAGTGAAAGTATTAATGTCTGGCATTCCTGACTGAATGTATTAATGTCCATCATTACTGACTGACTGTATTTATGTCTAGCATTCATAACTGAATGTATTAATGTCCGGAATTCCTGACTGAATGTATTAATGTCTGGCACTCCTGATGGACTGTATTAATGTCTGGCATTCTTGACTGTATGTATTAATTTCTGGCCTTACTGACTGAATGTGTTAATGTCCGGCATTCCTGGCCGACTCTATTAATGTCGAGCATTCCTGACTGCATGTATTAATGTCCTAAAAGTATTAATGTCCATCATTCCTGACTGACTGTATTAATGTCCAGAATGCCTGACTGAATGTATTAATTTCTGTCATTCCTGATTGACTGTATTAATGTCCAGCATTCCTGACTGAATGTATTAATGTCCACCATAACTGACTGTAT
This sequence comes from Protopterus annectens, assembly GCF_019279795.1. NCBI lineage: Eukaryota > Metazoa > Chordata > Ceratodontiformes > Protopteridae > Protopterus > Protopterus annectens. Next base: position 1,322,673,354 of record NC_056743.1, read on the forward strand.
TAATGGCTGACATTCATGACTGAATGTATTAATGCCCGGCATTCCTGACTGGATGTATTAATGTCAGCATTCCTGACTGAATGTATTAATGTTTGGCATTCCTGACTTACAATATTAATGTCTGGCAATCCTGACTGACTGTATTAATGTCCAGCATTCTTGAATGAATGTATTAATGTTCAGCATTCCTGACCGAATGCATTAATGTACAGCATTCCTGACTGACTGCAGTAATTTCTGGTATTCCTGACTGACTGTATTAATGTCTGGCATTCCTGACTGAATGTATTAATGTCTGGCATTCCTGACCAATTGTATTAATGTCCGGCATTCCTGACTGACTTTATTAATGTCTGGCATTCTTGACTGATTGTATTAATTTCTGGCATTCCTGGCTGAATGTATTATTGTCCAGCATTCCTGACCGATTGTATTAATGTCTGGCATTCCTGACTGAATGTATTAATGTCTGTCATTCCTGACCGATTGTATTAATGTCAGGCATTCATGACTGACTGGATTACTGTCTGTCATTCATGACCGATTGTATTAATATCCAACATTCCTGACTAATTGTATTAATGTCCAGCATTCCTGACTGAATGCATTAATGTCTGTCATTCCTGACTGACTGTATTAATGCCCAGCTTTCCTGATTGCATGTATTAATGTCTGGCATTCCTGACTGAATGTATTAATGTCTGGCATTCCTGACCAATTGTATTAATGTCCGGCATTCCTGACTGACTTTATTAATGTCTGGCATTCTTGACTGATTGTATTAATTTCTGGCATTCCTGGCTGAATGTATTATTGTCCAGCATTCCTGACCGATTGTATTAATGTCTGGCATTCCTGACTGAATGTATTAATGTCTGTCATTCCTGACCGATTGTATTAATGTCAGGCATTCATGACTGACTGGATTACTGTCTGTCATTCATGACCGATTGTATTAATGTCCAACATTCCTGACTAATTGTATTAATGTCCAGCATTCCTGACTGAATGCATTAATGTCTGTCATTCCTGACTGACTGTATTAATGCCCAGCTTTCCTGATTGCATGTATTAATGTCCGGCATTCCTGACTGAATGTATTAATGTCCAGCATTCCTGACTGCATGTATTAATGTCCTGACTAAATGCATTAATGTCCATCATTCTTGACTGACTGTATTAATGTCCGGAATTCCTGACTGAATGTATTAATGTCCTAACTAAATGCATTAATGTCCATCATTCTTGACTGACTGTATTAATATCCAGAATTCCTGACTGAATGTATTAATGTCTGGCATTCCTGATTGTATTTATGTACTGCATTCCTGACTGAATATATTAATGTCCAGGATTCCTGACTGACTGTATTAATGTCCAGCATTCCTGACTGAATGTATTATTGTCCAGCATTCCTGAATGAATGTATTAATGTCTGGCATTCCTGATTGAATGTATTAATGTCCACCATTACTGACTGACTGTATTAATGTCTGGCATTTGTGACTGAATATATTAATGTCTGGCATTCCTGACTGAATGTATTTATGTCCGGCATTCCTGACTTACTGTATTAATGTCCTGCATTCCTGACTGAATGTATTAATGTCTGGCATTCCTGACCAACTGTATTAATGTCTGGCATTCCTGACTGCATGTATTAATGTTTGTTACAAACTTCCGACCAGATCACTAGTAAGCAGCAACAATCAGAACCTTGACTCCTAGAACTTGGTGCAAAATCTTCTTTATTCAAAGCAAAACTGGACCACAACGAAACAGTAAAATAGTTGTAAAAACAGTACTAAGCGCTTTCACCCTTCCATGTTAGGGCATCATCAGAGTACAAATTATGTTAACCAAGAACGTCCCTTAAATACAAACACTTTGATTACTTAATATAATCAATCAACACACAATAATGAAGGGGGTGTTCCGCATTAACAATGAATCAAGAATACAAATAGAAATACAAATAGAAACTAAAAAACTAGTAAAACCTAGTGAAGTCAATAGCCTAGAGTTTTATACTCGTAAATTAATCAATAATAAATATAAATATATAAATTTCTTTATCATCCAACAAGTCCTCACACTAAAATAAGCATGTTATTTAAATTTCCTTTTTGTATTGCAAAAATGAATTTATACAATACTAAAGTGTCATAGTGAATGTGTATACAATAAATATGTTAAATGTAATAAATATATAAATGAACTAACTAAAACATATTAAAAGTAGGGAATGAAAACTTTTTTAACGAGTTTTGACCAAACAGTTAAAAATTTTTTTAAAAGATATATTGTGCATTTGATTCATAAATCACTACGTGAATAAACTCTTTTACAATATGTATGTAAAAAATGTGTATAAAAACGTTTAAATATATAATTAAAATCTAAATAAATTGTGATTTTAACTTCAATATGCTTGTGATGGAGACTTGATCGTTAATACCAGGCCACCTATTGGCATTTAATCTTAATTGCCAAATACATTCTTTGGCTTCCAACAAAGTCTTAATGTCACCTCCATTGTACAACTTAAATTGAGGTATTCTGTCTATTACAAAAAATAAAAACTTATTGAAATTAACACAGACCGTACTGTGAATGTATAAGGCACTAGTTTGTTTCTTAATCCTGATGTCACTAGTATGTTCAATGATTCGAGTTTTTAATTTTCTGTGTGTTTTTCCTATATAGAAGGCCTGACAACTTGTACAAGTAGCAGCATACACAACCATACAAGTATTGCAATCACAAACTCCTGGACATCTGATTGTTTTTTCATAGTTACATATAGATAAATATGGTCCATTATTAATAAATCTACATATACGACAACCACCACATTTGTTCATTTTTGATTTCATATTTATTTCATTATGTGTGGATTTCTCAAATAAATTCTTTAAACTTTTCCCTTTACTAAAAGTGCATTTTGGTTTATTCCCAAGAATGTTCCCTAAATCAGCATTAATTTCTGTGATAATATCCCATGAATCATACATCACTTTAATTATTTGTTGAGATTTTTCATTAAAAGGGATGACAAAAGTGTCATGTCCAACATTCCTAACGTTAGATGTATCCTTGGATGGTAATCCGTACTGTATGATAGGTTTATATAATGTTAGTCGGTTGCTTAATATGCTATTGCTAATTCTTAATACCAAATCGTCAGGGTAAGCTCTAGAAGTAAACATGTTTTTTAATATAGTGAGTTCATTTAAAAAGGTGTCTTCGCTACTCACTAATCTAGACAGCCTCACCATCTGGCCCTTAACTAAATTCGTTTTCTGATGATTCGGGTGACAACTGTCAAAATGTAAGAACGAATTGGAGTAAGTTTTTTTCCGGTAAATATTAGATTCTAATTTGTCATTTTGAATTGAGATTGTAATATCTAAAAAATTGATCTTTTCAAATGAAGTGTGACTAGTAAATTTCAAAAAACTAGTCGTTAGACCAATGTAACTAATAAATTCTTTAAGCTCAATTTCAGACCCCTTCCAAAAAATTAAGATATCATCCAGAAATCTTAAATATATCAGAATGTTGCTCCAATATTGACTAGTAAAAACATGTTCCTCCTCCCATGCTGCCAGGACCAAATTAGCATAAATAGGGGCACATTTAGCCCCCATTGCAACACCATTTTTTTGTCTGTAATGTTGACCATTAAAGTAAATAAAATTATTTTCTAAAACCAGTTCCAGCATCTGTGTCAACAGTCTACACTCAGAGTTGCTATAACCGCTATGTTTGTTAAGACAAATTTCAAACAACTCAAGGCCTACTTGGTGTGGAATTACACTGAATAAATTAATAACATCAATGGTGACCATGCAAAAATCAAATTTACCATCAACAGAGTTGACAAAATCACGAATAGAGTCCAGACAGTGCCACGAGTCTCTGATAATGTGTGGAAATTCTGTTAATACTTTCTTACACTTAAAATCAATATAGGCAGCCAAAGCCTCAGTCTTTGATCCTTTAGCGGAGACAATAGGTCTAAATGGAGGATTGTCTAAATGTTTGTGAATTTTTGGAATCCCAAAAATAGATGGTATTATTGGGTATTCCACTGTAACATAATGATACGTTTGTGCATCAATCATTCCATCCATCAAGAATTCGTAAAGCAGCCAATCAATTTTGGTGTAGGCCTTATCTACATCGTGTCTATTCACCTTTTCATAGGTGTCATCATCATCTAAAAGTCTAACCATCCTATTAATGTAATCGTGGGTCAACATAATAACTACACCACCTCCCTTGTCTGGTTTCATTATTCTAAACTTGTTAGAACTAGTAAGCTCCTTTAAACAGAAACGTTCTGCTGAAGATAGATTGTGTGTGATACTTGTTTTTTCATTAAGTATCCTTCTTATGTGTGTCTCACATAGTTTTTCAAATATGTGTATAGTGAGATTCTGAGGTGGTATATAGGTACTATGACGTTTAAGTGTAAGTCCACCTTCTTGTATGACTGTATTTGAGTCATGAAAAAAGACTTTTAAATTCAATAACCTAGTATATGTTTTTAAATTAATCAAGACATTACCAATGTCTAACTTAAAAGTCGGCACAAATGTGAATCCTTTACTAAACAATTTTAAAAATTTTGTGTCAAATGTTTTTTCAGTGAAATTATATAAATTAAAACCCATGTAGTTTATAATCTCACTTCCAGCACATAGATTTTTCATGCTAGTGTCGACACTTGCATTGTTTTGTCGCACAAATTCAACATCCAAATTTGGATGTAGTGTTACTGAAACTTCAAATTGTGTACCATCAAAAGAGTCAACATCAACATCACATTGTGTGTCACATTGTGCTACCATCTGCCCCTTCTGTTGCCTCCATTGTTGTAATTTCTGTGAGCATAATAGTTTTGGCTGCCCTGTCTCTCCCTTATTCTCTCTGATCTCCTTAGGGCTGGCTGCTCTAAAAAAACTGACTGTGTCTCTTCATTATTGTCAAAATTGCCTCGATAGCGTGATTCATGATCAACATCCGTGTTAAAATCATTAAAATTAGAATGTGAATTAGTATTCACATTTGTATTAAAATTTGAGTTAAAATTCCGACCATTCCCAACTACATTTGTGTTCCGAGTCTGTTGTTGTGACTTCATGTTTTTATATTCCCTAAAATGATTATATACTCTGTTGTTTTTGTAATCATTGGTATCTCTCTCAATTTTCATATTCTTAAGGTCTAAGCCTTTAGTAATATATCTATCTAGATCTCTAAAAATATTTTCCATTTTAAACTTATTGTACTCAAATAAAACGTCAGCCTTAATACCTCTGTCTAAATTACATAATTTGTCCTTTAAAACATTTAGCTTGTCATTATTATTACGGATAATGAGTTTAAGAAGCTCAAAACCAGTATTATCATAAAGTCCCAATAGTTCTGAAAAAAGTGGCGTACCTTCTGTAAACCCATGAGGCAACTTGAAAATGCGTAGTCCCTTGGGGACTTGTTTTAACTCTAAAGAGCGTTCTAAGAAGGCATACTGAATGTATTAATGTCCAGCATTCCTGACTGCATGTATTAATGTCCTGACTAAATGCATTAATGTCCATCATTCTTGACTGACTGTATTAATGTCCGGAATTCCTGACTGAATGTATTAATGTCCTAACTAAATGCATTAATGTCCATCATTCTTGACTGACTGTATTAATATCCAGAATTCCTGACTGAATGTATTAATGTCTGGCATTCCTGATTGTATTTATGTACTGCATTCCTCACTGAATATATTAATGTCCAGGATTCCTGACTGACTGTATTAATGTCCAGCATTCCTGACTGAATGTATTATTGTCCAGCATTCCTGAATGAATGTATTAATGTCTGGCATTCCTGATTGAATGTATTAATGTCCACCATTACTGACTGACTGTATTAATGTCTGGCATTTGTGACTGAATATATTAATGTCTGGCATTCCTGACTGAATGTATTTATGTCCGGCATTCCTGACTTACTGTATTAATGTCCTGCATTCCTGACTGAATGTATTAATGTCTGGCATTCCTGACCAACTGTATTAATGTCTGGCATTCCTGACTGCATGTATTAATGTCCGGCATTCCTAACTGAATGTATTAATGTCCGGCATTCCTGACCGACTATATTAATGTCCGGCATTCCAGACTGCATGTATTAATATCCTGACTAAATGTATTAATGTTCATCATTCCTGACTGACTGTATGAATGCCTGGAATTCCTGACTGAATGTATTAATGTCCAGCATTCCTGATTGACTGTATTAATGTCCAGCATTCGTGACTGAATGTATTAATGTCCAGCATTACTGACTGAAAGTATAAATGTCTGGCATTCCTGACTGAATGTATCAATGTCCACCATTACTGACTGACTATATTTATGTCCGGCATTAGTAACTGAATGCATTAATGTCTGGAATTCCTGACTGAATGTATTAATGTCTGGCACTCCTGATGGACTGTATTAATGTCTGGCATTCTTGACTGCATGTATTAAATTCTGGCCTTCCTGACTGAATGTATTAATGTCCAGCCTTCCTGGCCGACTGTATTAATGTCGAGCATTCCTGACTGCATGTATTAATGTCCTGACTAAAAGTATTAATGTCCATCATTCCTGACTGACTGTATTAATGTCCAGAATGCCTGACTGAATGTATTAATGTCTGTCATTCCTGATTGACTGTATTAATGTCCAGCATTCCTGACCGAATGTATTAATGTCCGGCATTCCTGACTGTATTAATGTCTACCATTCCTGACTGCATGTATTAATGTCCAGCATTCCTGACTGAATGTATTAATGTCTGGCATTCCTGACTGAATGTATTAATGTCCACCATTACTGACTGTATTAATGTCTAGCATTTGTGACTGAATGTATTAATGTCCGGCATTCCTGACTGGATGTATTAATGTCAGCATTCTGAACTGAATGTATTAATGTCTGGCATTCCTGACTGACAGTATTAATGTGTGGCATTCCTGACTGACTGTATTAATGTCCAGCATTCTTGACTGAATGTATTAATGCTCAGCATTCCTGACCGAATGCATTAATGTCCGGCATTCCTGACTGACTGCAGTAATGTCCGGCATTCCTGACTGACTGTATTAATGTCTGGCATTCCTGACTGAATGTATTAATGTCGGGCATTGCTGACCGATTGTATTAATGTCCAGCATTCCTGATAGACTTTATTAATGTCTGGCATTCTTGACTGAATGTATTAATCTCTGGCATTCCTGGCTGAATGTATTATTGTCTGGCATTCCTGACCGATTGTATTAATGTCTGGCATTCCTGACAATGTATTAATGTCTGTCATTCCTGACTGATTGTATTAATGTCCAACATTCCTGACTAAATGTATTAATGTCCAGCATTCCTGACTGAATGAATTAATGTCTGTCATTCCTGACTGACTGGATTAATGTCCAGCATTCCTGACTGACTGGATTAATGCCCAGCTTTCCTGACTGCATGTATTAATGTCCGGCATTCCTGACTGAATGTATTAATTTCCGGCATTCCTGACTGCATATATTAATGTCCTGACTAAATGCATTAATGTCCATCATTCTTGACTGACTGTATTAATGTCCAGAATTCCTGACTGAATGTATTAATGTCCTGACTAAATGCATTAATGTCCATCATTCTTGACTGACTGTATTAATGTCCAGAATTCCTGACTGAATGTATTAATGTCTGGCATTCCTGATTGTATTTATGTCCTGCATTCCTGACTGAATATATTAATGTTCAGCATTCCTGACTGACTGTATTAATGTCCAGCATTCCTGACTGAATGTATTATTGTCCAGCATTCCTGAATGAATGTATTAATGTCTGGCATTCCTGATTGAATGTATTAATGTCCACCATTACTTACTGACTGTATTAATGTCTGGCATTTGTGACTGAATATATCAATGTCTGGCATTCCTGACTGAATGTATTTATGTCCGGCATTCCTGACTTACTGTATTAATGTCTTGCATCCCTGACTGAATGTATTAATGTCTGGCATTCCTGACTGAATGTATTAATGTCTGGCATTCCTGATTGAATGTATTAATGTCCACCATTACTGACTGTATTAATGTCTGGCATTTGTGACTGAATGTATTAATGACTGGCATTCCTAACTGAATGTATTTATGTCCAGCATTCCTGACTTACTGTATTAATGTCTTGCATTCCTGACTGAATGTATTAATGTCTGGCATTCCTGACTGAATGTATTAACGTCCGGCATTCCTGACTGACTGTATTAATGTTATTAATGTCTAGCATTCCTGAGTGAATGTATTAATGTCCAGCATTCCTGACTGACTGTATTAATGTCCTGCATTCCTGACTGAATGTATTAATGTCTGGCATTTGTGACTGAATGTATTAATGTCCGGCATTCCTGACTGACTGTCTTAATGCCCGGAATTCCTGACTGAATGTATTAATGTCCGCCTTTCCTGATTGACTATATTAATGTCTAGCATTTGTGACTGAATGTATTAATGTCCAGCATTCCTGACTGAATGTATTAATATCTGGCATTCCTGACTGAATGTATTAATGTCCACCATTACTGACTGACTGTAATAATATCCGGCATTCGTAACTGAATGTATTAATATCTGGCATTCCTGACTGAATATATTAAAGTCAGGCATTCCTGACTGAATGCATTAATGTCCATCATTCCTGACTGAATGTATTAACGTCCACCATTACTGACTGACTGTATTAATGTCCATCATTCATCACTGAATGTATTAATGTCCAGAATTCCTGACTGAATGTATTAATATCTGGCACTCCTGATGGATTGTATTAATGTCTGGCATTCCTGACTGAATGTATAAATGTCCTGACTAAATGTATTAATGCCCATCATTCCTGACTGACTGTATTAATGTCCAGAATTCCTGACTGAATGTATTAATGTCCATCATTCCTGATTGACTGTATTAATGTCCATCATTCCTGACTGAATGTATTAATGTCAGGCATTCCTGACTGAATGCATTAATGTCCATCTTTCCTGACTGAATGTATTAATGTCCACCATTACTGACTGACTGTATTAATGTCCGGCATTCATCACTGAATGTATTAATGTCCAGCATTCCTGACTGAATGTATTAATGTCTGGCACTCCTGATGGATTGTATTAATGTCTGGCATTCCTGACTGAATGTATAAATGTCCTGACTAAATGTAATAATGTCCATCATTCCTGACTGAATGTATTAATGTCCAGAATTCCTGACTGAATGCATTAATGTCCAACATTCCTGACTGACTGTATTAATGTCAGCATTCCTGACTGAATGTATTAATGTCTGGATTCTTGACTGACTGTATTAATGTCCGGCATTCCTGACTGACTGTATTAATGTCTGGCATTCTTGACTGAATGCATTAATGTTCAGCATTCCTGACCGACTGCATTAATGTCCGGCATTCTTGACTGAATATATTAATGTCCGCATTCTTGACCGACTGTATTAATGTCTGGCATTCCTGACTAAATGTATTAATGTCAGACATTCCGGACTGACTGGATTTATGTCCAGCATTCCTGACTGAATTTATTAATGTCTGGCATTCCTGACCGATTGTATTAATGTCTGGAATACTTGACTGAATGTATTAATGTCTGGCATTCCTGACTGAATGTATTAATGTGAGGCATTCCTGACTGTCTGGATTTATGTCCAGCATTCCTGACTAAATGTATTAATTTCTGGTATTCCTGACCGACTGTATTAATGTCCAAAATTCCTGACTGAATGTATTAATGTCTGGCATTCCTGACCATCTGTATAAATGTCTGGCATTCCTGACTGCATGTATTAATGTCCTGACTAAATGTTTTAATGTCCAGCATTCCTGACTGAATGTATTAATCTCAGGCATTCCTGACTGACTGGATTAATGTCCAGCATTCCTGACTGAATGTATAAATGTCCGGCATTCCTGACCAACTGTATTAATGTCCGGCATTCCTGCATGTATTAATGTCCTGACTAAATGTATTAATGTCCATCATTCCTGACTAACTGTATTAATGTCCAGAATTCCTGATTGACAGTATTAATGTCCATCATTCGTGACTGAATATACTAATGTCCAGCATTCCTGGCTGGATGTATTAATGTCAGCATTCCTGACTGACTGCATTAATGTCCAGCATTCTTGACTGAATGTATTAACGTTCAGCATTCCTGACCGACTGCATTAATGTCCAGCATTCCTGACTAATTGTATTAATGTCCAGCATTCCTGGCTGGATGTATTAATGTCAGCATTCCTGACTGACTGTATTAATGTCCAGCATTCTTGACTGAATGTATTAATGTTCAGCATTCTTGACCGACTGCACTAATGTCCGGCATTCCTGACTAACTGTATTAATGTCTGGCATTCTTGACTGAATGTATTAATGTTCAGCATTCCTGACCGACTGCATTAATGTCTGTCATTCCTGACTGACTGTATTAATGTCTGGAATTCCTGACTGAATGTATTAATGTCCGGCATTTCTGACCGACTGTATTAATGTCTGGCATTCCTGACTGAATGTATTAATGTCAGGAATTCCTGAATGACTGGATTAATGTCTGGCATTCCTGACTGAATGTACTTTTGTCCAGCATTCCTGACCGACTGAATTAATGTCCGGCATTCCTGACTGCATGTATTAAGGTCCTGACTAAATGTATTAATGTCCAGCATTCCTGACTGAATGCATTAATGTCTGACATTCCTGACTGACTGTATTAATGTCTGGAAATCCTGACTGAATGCATTATCAGGCATTCCTGACTGGATTAATGTCCATCATTTCTGACTGAATGTATTAATGTCCGGCATGCCTGATTGCATGAATTAATATCCTGACTAAATATATCAAATTCCATCATTCCTGACTGACTGTATTAATGCCTGGAATTCCTGACTGAAAGTATTAATGACTGGCATTCCTGATTGATTGTATTGATGTCCCGCAATCGTGACTGAATGTATTAATGTCCATCATTCCTGACTGAATGTATTAATGCCCTGCATTCCTGATGCATGTATTAATATCCTGACTGAATTTATTAATTTCCATCATTCCTGACTGACTGTCTTAATGCCCAGAATTCCTGACTGAGTATATTAATGTCCGGCATTCCTGATTGACTGTATTAATGTCCAGCATTCATGATTGAATGTATTAATGTCCAGCATTCCTCACTGAATGTATTAATGTCTGGCATTCCTTACTGAATGTATTAATGTCCACCATTACTGACTGACTGTATTATTGTCCGGCATTCGTAACTGAATGTATTACCATCCGTCATTCCTGACTGAATGTATTAATGTCAGGCATTCCTGACTGACTGGATTAATGTCCATCATTCCTGACTGAATGTATTAATGTCCACCATTACTGACTGACTGTATTAATGTCCGGCATTCGTCACTGAATGTATTAATGTCCAGCATTCCTGACCGACTGTATTAATGTCTGGCATTCCTGACTGCATGTATTAATGTCCTGACTAAATGTTTTAATGTCCAGCATTTCTGACTGAATGTATTAATCTCAGGCATTCCTGACTGGATTAATGTCCGGCATTCCTGACTGAATGTATAAATGTCCAGCAGTCCTAACCAACTGTATTAATGTCCATCATTCCTGAGTGCATGTATTAATGTCCTGACTAAATGTATTAATGTCCATCATTCCTGACTAACTGTATTAATGTCCAGAATTCCTGACTGAATGTATTAATGACCGGCATTCCTGATTGACTGTATTAATGTCCAGCATTCCTGACTGACTATATTAATGTCCATCATTCATGACTGAATGTATTAATGTCCAGCATTCCTGACTGGATGTATTAATGTCCAGCATTCTTGACTGACTGTATTAATGTCCAGCATTCTTGACTGAATGTATTAATGTTCAGCATTCCTGACCGACTGCATTAATGTCAGGCCTTCCTGACTGACTGTATTAATGTCTGGAATTCCTGACTGAATGTATTAATGTCCAGCATTTCTGACCAACTGTATTAATGTCTGGCATTCCTGACTGAATGTATTAATGTCTGGCATTCCTGACTGAATGTACTTTTGTCCAGCATTCTTGACCAACTGTATTAATGTCCGGCTTTCCTGACTGCATGTATTAGGGTCCTGACTAAATATATTATTGTCCAGCATTCCTGACTGAATGCATTAATGTCTGTCATTCCTGACTGACTGTATTAATGTCTGGCAATCCTGACTGAATGTATTAATATCAGGCATTCATGACTGACTGGATTAATGTCCATCATTCCTGACTGAATGTATTAATGTCTGGCATTCCTGACTGCATGTATTAATATCCAGACTAAATATATTAATTTCCATCATTCCTGACTGACTGTATTAATGCCTGGAATTCCTGACTGAAATTATTAATGTCCGGCATTCCTGATTGACTGTATTAATGTCTGGCACTCCTGATGGACTGTATTAATGTCTGGCATTCCTGACTGACTGCATTAAAGTCCGGAATTCCTGACTAAATGTATTAATGTCCATCATTCCTGATTGACTATATTAATGTCCAGCATTCCTGACTGAATTTATTAATGTCCAGCATTCCTGACTGAATGCAATAATGTCCGTCATTCCTAACTGACTGTATTAATATCTGGCATTCCTGACTGAATGTGTTAATGTCTGGCATTCCTGACTAACTGTATTAATGTATAGCATTCCTGATTGAATGTATTAATGTCCAACATTCCTGACTGACTATATTAATGTCAGCATTCCTGACTGAATGTATTAATGTCTGGATTCTTGACTGACTGTATTAATGTCCGGCATTCCTGACTGACTGTATTAATGTCTGGCATTCCTGACTGAATGTATTAATGTCTGGATTCTTGACTGACTGTATTAATGTCCAGAATTCCTGACTGAATGTATTAATGTCCTGACTAAATGCATTAATGTCCATCATTCTTGACTGACTGTATTAATGTCCAGAATTCCTGACTGAATGTATTAATGTCTGGCATTCCTGATTGTTCATAGGTTCATAGGTTCATAGGTTCATACTAGGCTATCTGCCCGAGGGCATTTACAAGCCTAGCCCATAGTTTTGTGGCTTACGCCACCCCTTTAGTATGGGGAACTATACCCATTATTTTGCTGTGCCTCTGTTGAGCAGTGACACTGAGGTAATCCCTGGGGTATATCTGCGATCTCCCATCCATTGGTCAAGATTTCTCTTGAACAAGGCCAGCGAGGTGCTCTGCCTCACATATACCGGGATTTTATTCCACAGCATAGGAGTCTTTGGGTGATGAATCTATCCCTCCAGCACGCCCTATTAATAGCCGTGTCGGGTTTAAGTCTCCGCCCTTGTGGCTCTGACGATCTAGATTTTTGAGGTGAAGCATATTCATCAAATCTGGGTTTGACATGGCCTTGTATGTTAGGCAAAGGTCACCTCTGAGCAAGCGTGTGTTTACTGAATAGAGCTGGAGTTCTTTCAGTCGGGCAGCATAGGACAGATGTTTGAGACCCTTTATCCTTTTGGTGAGGAACTTTGTGGCCTCTCCAGCTGCTGCAAGTGTCGGGTCAGATACATTCGAATGGGGCATTGTACTCAATCATTGGTCTGATGAGTGATGAGTATAGGAGACTATGACCTCCCTTGATCTAGATGAGAATCCTTCATGATAAGGTGGGCAATGTAGAAGGTCTTCCTAACTACTTTAGCTACATGGGTGTCGAATGACAGACTACTATCAACCTGGGTCCCCAGGTCCCTGATAACTTCTTCTGTGCTCAGTGGATTGCCACCTATTTGGTAGCTAGGGGTAACCCTGTTTTTCCCGAAGGGTATGACTATGCATTTTTTGGCATTTAACTTTAGGCCATGGCTCTGGCACCAGTTATCCGTTTCTGTGAGACCCTTCTGAAGGATATCTGTGTCAGATGTGTTTTCTACTATGGCGCCCAGTTTGCAGTCATCTGCAAACTTTGTCAGTCATAACCCTCCTGTGTTTGCTTGTACTTCGGAAAAGTAGATGCCAAACAAGAGTGGGCCCAGGACTGAGCCCTGTGGTACACCACTTGTGACAGGCTTTGTATTTATGTCCTGCATTCCTGACTGAATATATTAATGTCCAGCATTCCTGACTGACTGTATTAATGTCCAGCATTCCTGACTGAATGTATTATTGTCCAGCATTCCTGAATGAATGTATTAATGTCTGGCATTCCTGATAGAATGTATTAATGTCCACCATTACTTACTGACTGTATTAATGTCTGGCATTTGTGACTGAATATATCAAAATCTGGCATTCCTGACTGAATGTATTTATGTCCGGCATTCCTGACTTACTGTATTAATGTCCTGCATCCCTGACTGAATGTATTAATGTCTGGCATTCCTGACTGAATGTATTAATGTCTGGCATTCCTGATTGAATGTATTAATGTCCACCATTACTGACTGTATTAATGTCTGGCATTTGTGACTGAATGTATTAATGACTGGCATTCCTAACTGAATGTATTTATGTCCAGCATTCCTGACTTACTGTATTAATGTCTTGCATTCCTGACTGAATGTATTAATGTCTGGCATTCCTGACTGAATGTATTAACGTCCAGCATTCCTGACTGACTGTATTAATGTTATTAATGTCTAGCATTCCTGAGTGAATGTATTAATGTCCAGCATTCCTGACTGACTGTATTAATGTCCTGCATTCCTGACTGAATGTATTAATGTCTGGCATTTGTGACTGAATGTATTAATGTCCGCCATTCCTGACTGACTGTCTTAATGCCCGGAATTCCTGACTGAATGTATTAATGTCCGCCTTTCCTGATTGACTATATTAATGTCTAGCATTTGTGACTGAATGTATTAATGTCCAGCATTCCTGACTGAATGTATTAATATCTGGCATTCCTGACTGAATGTATTAATGTTCACCATTACAGACTGACTGTATTAATGTCCGGCATTCGTAACTGAATGTATTAATGTCAGGCATTCCTGACTGAATGCATTAATGTCCATCATTTCTGACTGAATGTATTAATGTCCACCATTACTGACTGACTGTATTAATGTCCGTCATTCGTCACTGAATGTATTAATGCCCAGCATTCCTGACTGAATGTATTAATATCTGGCACTCCTGATGGACTGTATTAATGCCTGGCATTCCTGACTGAATGTATAAATGTCCTGACTAAATGTATTAATGTCCATCATTTCTGACTGACTGTATTAATGTCCGGAATTCCTGACTGAATGTATTAATGTCCATCATTCCTGATTGACTGTATTAATGTCCATCATTCCTGACTGAATGTATTAATGTCAGGCATTCCTGACTGAATGCATTAATGTCCATCATTCCTGACTGAATGTATTAATGTCCACCATTACTGACTGACTGTATTAATGTCCAGCATTCGTCACTGAATGTATTAATGTCCAGCATTTCTGACTGAATGTATTAATGTCTGTCACTCCTGACGGACTGTATTAATGCCTGGCATTCCTGACTGAATGTGTAAATGTCCTGACTAAATGTAATAATGTCCATCATTCCTGACTGAATGTATTAATGTCCAGAATTCCTGACTGAATGCATTAATGTCTGGCATTCCTGACTGACTGTATTAATGTCAGCATTCCTGACTGAATGTATTAATGTCTGGATTCTTGACTGACTGTATTAATGTCCGGCATTCCTGACTGACTGCATTAATGTCCGGCATTCTTGACTGAATATATTAATGTCCGGCATTCTTGACCGACTGTATTAATGTCTGGCATTCCTGACTAAATGTATTAATGTCAGACATTCCGGACTGACTGGATTTATGTCCAGCATTCCTGACTGAATTTATTAATGTCTGGCATTCCTGACCGATTGTATTAATGTCTGGAATACTTGACTGAATGTATTAATGTCCAGCATTCCTGACCGGCTGTATTAATGTCTGGCATTCCTGACTGAATGTATTAATGTGAGGCATTCCTGACTGTCTGGATTTATGTCCAGCATTCCTGACTAAATGTATTAATTTCTGGTATTCCTGACCGACTGTATTAATGTCCAAAATTCCTGACTGAATGTATTAATGTCTGGCATTCCTGACCATCTGTATAAATGTCTGGCATTCCTGACTGCATGTATTAATGTCCTGACTAAATGTTTTAATGTCCAGCATTCCTGACTGAATGTATTAATCTCAGGCATTCCTGACTGACTGGATTAATGTCCAGCATTCCTGACTGAATGTATAAATGTCCGGCATTCCTGACCAACTGTATTAATGTCCGGCATTCCTGCATGTATTAATGTCCTGACTAAATGTATTAATGTCCATCATTCCTGACTAACTGTATTAATGTCCAGAATTCCTGATTGACAGTATTAATGTCCATCATTCGTGACTGAATATACTAATGTCCAGCATTCCTGGCTGGATGTATTAATGTCAGCATTCCTGACTGACTGCATTAATGTCCAGCATTCTTGACTGAATGTATTAACGTTCAGCATTCCTGACCGACTGCATTAATGTCCAGCATTCCTGACTAATTGTATTAATGTCCAGCATTCCTGGCTGGATGTATTAATGTCAGCATTCCTGACTGACTGTATTAATGTCCAGCATTCTTGACTGAATGTATTAATGTTCAGCATTCTTGACCGACTGCACTAATGTCCGGCATTCCTGACTAACTGTATTAATGTCTGGCATTCTTGACTGAATGTATTAATGTTCAGCATTCCTGACCGACTGCATTAATGTCTGTCATTCCTGACTGACTGTATTAATGTCTGGAATTCCTGACTGAATGTATTAATGTCCGGCATTTCTGACCGACTGTATTAATGTCTGGCATTCCTGACTGAATGTATTAATGTCAGGAATTCCTGAATGACTGGATTAATGTCTGGCATTCCTGACTGAATGTACTTTTGTCCAGCATTCCTGACCGACTGAATTAATGTCCGGCATTCCTGACTGCATGTATTAAGGTCCTGACTAAATGTATTAATGTCCAGCATTCCTGACTGAATGCATTAATGTCTGACATTCCTGACTGACTGTATTAATGTCTGGAAATCCTGACTGAATGCATTATCAGGCATTCCTGACTGGATTAATGTCCATCATTTCTGACTGAATGTATTAATGTCCGGCATGCCTGATTGCATGAATTAATATCCTGACTAAATATATCAAATTCCATCATTCCTGACTGACTGTATTAATGCCTGCAATTCCTGACTGAAAGTATTAATGACTGGCATTCCTGATTGACTGTATTGATGTCCAGCAATCGTAACTGAATGTATTAATGTCCATCATTCCTGACTGAATGTATTAATGCCCTGCATTCCTGATGCATGTATTAATATCCTGACTGAATTTATTAATTTCCATCATTCCTGACTGACTGTCTTAATGCCCAGAATTCCTGACTGAGTATATTAATGTCCGGCATTCCTGATTGACTGTATTAATGTCCAGCATTCATGACTGAATGTATTAATGTCCAGCATTCCTCACTGAATGTATTAATGTCTGGCATTCCTTACTGAATGTATTAATGTCCACCATTACTGACTGACTGTATTATTGTCCGGCATTCGTAACTGAATGTATTACCATCCGTCATTCCTGACTGAATGTATTAATGTCAGGCATTCCTGACTGACTGGATTAATGTCCATCATTCCTGACTGAATGTATTAATGTCCACCATTACTGACTGACTGTATTAATGTCCGGCATTCGTCACTGAATGTATTAATGTCCGGCATTCCTGACCGACTGTATTAATGCCTGGCATTCCTGACTGCATGTATTAATGTCCTGACTAAATGTTTTAATGTCCAGCATTTCTGACTGAATGTATTAATCTCAGGCATTCCTGACTGGATTAATGTCCGGCATTCCTGACTGAATGTATAAATGTCCAGCAGTCCTAACCAACTGTATTAATGTCCATCATTCCTGAGTGCATGTATTAATGTCCTGACTAAATGTATTAATGTCCATCATTCCTGACTAACTGTATTAATGTCCAGAATTCCTGACTGAATGTATTAATGACTGGCATTCCTGATTGTATTAATGTCCAGCATTCCTGACTGACTATATTAATGTCCATCATTCATGACTGAATGTATTAATGTCCAGCATTCCTGACTGGATGTATTAATGTCCAGCATTCTTGACTGACTGTATTAATGTCCAGCATTCTTGACTGAATGTATTAATGTTCAGCATTCCTGACCGACTGCATTAATGTCAGGCCTTCCTGACTGTCCAGCATTTCTGACCGACTGTATTAATGTCTGGCATTCCTGACTGAATGTATTAACGTCTGGCATTCCTGACTGAATGTACTTTTGTCCAGCATTCTTGACCAACTGTATTAATGTCCGGCTTTCCTGACTGCATGTATTAGGGTCCTGACTAAACATATTAATGTCCAGCATTCCTGACTGAATGCATTAATGTCTGTCATTCCTGACTGACTGTATTAATGTCTGGCAATCCTGACTGAATGTATTAATATCAGGCATTCATGACTGACTGGATTAATGTCCATCATTCCTGACTGAATGTATTAATGTCTGGCATTCCTGACTGCATGTATTAATATCCAGACTAAATATATTAATTTCCATCATTCCTGACTGACTGTATTAATGCCTGGAATTCCTGACTGAAAGTATTAATGTCCGGCATTCCTGATTGACTGTATTAATGTCTGGCACTCCTGATGGACTGTATTAATGTCTGGCATTCCTGACTGACTGCATTAAAGTCCAGAATTCCTGACTAAATGTATTAATGTCCATCATTCCTGATTGACTATATTAATGTCCAGCATTCCTGACTGAATTTATTAATGTCCAGCATTCCTGACTGAATGCAATAATGTCCGTCATTCCTAACTGACTGTATTAATATCTGGCATTCCTGACTGAATGTGTTAATGTCTGGCATTCCTGACTAACTGTATTAATGTATAGCATTCCTGATTGAATGTATTAATGTCCAACATTCCTGACTGACTATATTAATGTCAGCATTCCTGACTGAATGTATTAATGTCTGGATTCTTGACTGACTGTATTAATGTCCGGCATTCCTGACTGACTGTATTAATGTCTGGCATTCTTGACTGAATGTATTAATGTTCAGCATTCCTGACCGACTGCATTAATGTCCAGCATTCCTGACTGAATGCATTAATGTTTGTCATTCCTGACTGACTGTATTAATGTCTGGCAATCCTGACTGAATGTATTAATATCAGGCATTCATGACTGACTGGATTAATGTCCATCATTCCTGACTGAATGTATTAATGTCTGGCATTCCTGACTGCATGTATTAATATCCTACCTGAATATATTAATTTCCATCATTTCTGACTGACTGTATTAATGCCTGGAATTCCTGACTGAAAGTATTAATGTCCGGCATTCCTGCTTGACTGTATTAATGTCTGGCACTCCTGATGAACTGTATTAATGTCTGGCATTCCTGACTGACTGCATTAATGTCCGGAATTCCTGACTAAATGTATTAATGTCCATCATTCCTGATTGATTGTATTAATGTCCAGCATTCCTGACTGAATGTATTAATGTCCAGCATTCCTGACTGAATGTATTAATGTCCGTCATTCCTAACTGACTGTATTAATATCTGGCATTCCTGAATGAATGTGTTAATGTCTGGCATTCCTGACTAACTGTATTAATGTATAGCATTCCTGATTGAATGCATTAATGTCCAACATTCCTGACTGACTATATTAATGCCAGCATTCCTGACTGAATGTATTAATGTCTGGATTCTTGACTGACTGTATTAATGTCCGGCATTCCTGACTGACTGTATTAATGTCTGGCATTCTTGACTAAATGTATTAATGTTCAGCATTCCTGACCGACTGCATTAATGTCCAGCATTCCTGACTGCATGTATTAATCTCCGGCGCTCTTGACCGACTGTATTAATGTCTGGCATTCCTGACTGAATGTATTAATGTCAGGCATTCTGAACTGACTGGATTTATGTCCGGCCTCCCTGACTGAAAATATTAATGTCTGGCATTCCTGACCGATTAAATTAATGTCCAGAACTCTTGACTGAATGTATTAATGTCCAGCATTCCTGACCAACTGTATTAATGTATTGCATTCCTGACTGAATGTCTTAATGTCAGGCATTCCTAACTGACTGGATTTATGTCCAGCATTCCTGACTAAATGTATTAATGTCTGGCATTCCTGACCGACTGTATTAATGCCAAACTTCCTGACTGAATGTATTAATGTCCGGCATTCCTGACTGACTGTATTAATGTCTGGCATTCCTGACTGCATGTATTAATGTCCTGACTAAATGTTTTAATGTCCAGCATTCCTGACTGAATGTATTAATCTCAGGCATTCCTGACTGGATTAATGTCTGGCATTCCTGACTGAATGTATAAATATCCGGCATTCCTGACCAACTATATTAATGTCCGTCATTCCTGAGTGCATGTATTAATGTCCTGACTAAATGTATTAATGCCCATCATTCCTGACTAACTGTATTAATGTCCAGAATTCCTGACTGAATGTATTAATGTCTGGCATTCCTGATTGACTGTATTAATATCCAGCATTCCTGACTTACTATATTAATGTCCATCATTCGTAACTGAATGTATTAATGTCCAGCATTCCTGACTGGCTGTATTAATGTCCAGCATTCCTGACCGACTGCATTAATGTCCGGCCTTCCTGACTGACTGTATTAATGTCTGGAATTCCTGAATGAATGTATTAATGTCTGGCATTTCTGACCGACTGTATTAATGTCTGGCATTCCTGACTGAATGTATTAATGTCAGGCATTCCTGAATGACGGGATTAATGTCTGGCATTCCTGACTGAATGTACTTTTGTCCAGCACTTCTGACCGACTGTATTAATGTCTGGCATTCCTGACTGCATGTATTAAGGTCCTGACTAAATGTATTAATGTCCAGATTCCTGACTGAATGCATTAATGTTTGTCATTCTTGACTGATTGTTATTAATGTCTGGCAATCCTGACTGCATGTATTAATATCAGACATTCCTGACTGACTGGATTCTTGTCCATCATTCCTGACTGAATGTATTACTGTCTGGCATTCCTGACTGCATGTATTAATGTCCGGCATTCCTGACTGCATGTATTAATATCCTGACTAAATGTATTAATTTTCATCATTCCTGACTGACTGTTTTAATGTCCAGAATTCCTGACTGAATGTATTAATGTCCAGCATTCCTGATTGACTGTATTAATGTCCAGCATTCGTGACTGAATGTATTAATGTCCGGCATTCCTGACTGCATTTATTAATGTCCATCATTCCTGACTGACTGTATTAATGTCCGGCATTCCTGATTGACTGTATTAATGTCCAGCATTCCTGACTGAATGTATTAATGTCTGGCATTTCTGACTGAATGTATTAATGTCTGGCTTTCCTGACTGACTATATTAATGTCCGGCATTCGTGACTAAATGTATTAATTTCCAGCATTCCTGATTGAATGTATCAATGTCAGCATTCCTGACTGACTGTATTAATGTCCAGCATTCCTGACTGAATGTATTAATGTTCAGCATTCCTGACCAGCTGCATTAATGTCCAGCATTCCTGACTGACTATATTAATGTCTGGAATTCCTGACTGAATGTATTAATGTCTGGCATTCCTGATAGACTGTATTAATGTTCAGCATTCCTGACTGAATGTATTAATGTCAGGCATTCCTGAATGACTGGATTAATGTCTGGCATTCCTGACTGAATGTATTTTTGTCCAGCATTCCTGACCAACTGTATTACTGTCTGGCATTCCTGACTGCATGTATTAAGGACCTGACTAAATGTATTAATGTCCAGCATTCCTGACTGACTGTATTAATGTCCAGCAATCCTGACTGCCTTGATTAATGTCCATCATTCATGACTGAATGTACTAATGTCTGGCATTCCTGACCAACTGTATTAATGTCTGGCATTCCTGACTGCATGTATTAATGTCCAGCATTCCTAACTGAATGTATTAATGTCCAGCATTCCTGACCGACTATATTAATGTCCAGCATTCCTGACTGCATGTATTAATATCCTGACTAAATGTATTAATGTCCATCATTCCTGACTGACTGTATTAATGCCTGGAATTCCTGACTGAATGTATTAATGTCTGGCATTCCTGATTGACTGTATTAATGTCCAGCATTCATGACTGAATGTATTAATGTCCAGCATTACTGACTGAAAGTATTAATGTCTGGCATTCCTGACTGAATGTATTAATGTCCACCATTACTGACTGACTGTATTTATGTCTGGCATTCGTAACTGAATGTATTAATGTCCAGAATTCCTGACTGAATGTATTAATGTCTGGCACTCCTGGTGGACTGTATTAATGTCTAGCATTCTTGACTGCATGTATTAATTTCTGGCCTTCCTGACTGAATGTGTTAATGTCCGGCATTCCTGGCCGACTCTATTAATGTTGAGCATTCCTGACTGCATGTATTAATGTCCTGACTAAAAGTATTAATGTCCATCATTCCTGACTGACTGTATTACTGTCCAGAATGCCTGACTGAATGTATTAATTTCTGTCATTCCTGATTGACTGTATTAATGTCCAGCATTCCTGACTGAATGTATTAATGTCTGGCATTCCTGACTGTATTAATGTCTACCATTCCTGACTGCATGTATTAATGTCCAGCATTCCTGACTGAATGTATTAATGTCCACCATTACTGACTGTATTAATGGCTGGCATTCGTGACTGATTGTATTAATGCCTGGCATTCCTGACTGGATGTATTAATGTCAGCATTCCTGACTGAATGTATTAATGTCTGGCATTCCTGACTGAATGTATTAATGTCTGGCATTCCTGACCAATTGTATTAATGTCCGGCATTCCTGATTGACTTTATTAATGTCTGGCATTCTTGACTGAATGTATTAATTTCTGGCATTCCTGGCTGACTGTATTATTGTCCGGCATTCCTGACCGATTATATTAATGTCTGGCATTCCTGACTGAATGTATTAATGTCTGTCATTCCTGACCGATTGTATTAATGTCAGGCATTCATGACTGACTGGATTACTGTCTGTCATTCATGACCGATTGTATTAATGTCCAACATTCCTGACTAATTGCATTAATGTCCAGCATTCCTGACTGAATGCATTAATGTCTGTCATCCCTGACTGACTGGATTAATGTCCGGCATTCCTGACTGAATGTATTAATGTCAGGCATTCCTGACTAACTGGATTAATGTCCAGCTTTCCTGACTGAATGTATTAATGTCCAGCATTCCTGACTGACTGTATTAATGCCCAACTTTCCTGACTGTATGTATTAATGACCGGCATTCCTGGCTGAATGTATTAATGTCCGGCATTCCTGACTACATGTATTAATGTCCTGACTAAATGCATTAATGTCCATCATTCTTGACTGACTGTATTAATATCCAGAATTCCTGACTGAATGTATTAATGTCTGGCATTCCTGATTGTATTTATGTACTGCATTCCTGACTGAATATATTAATGTCCAGGATTCCTGACTGACTGTATTAATGTCCAGCATTCCTGACTGAATGTATTATTGTCCAGCATTCCTGAATGAATGTATTATTGTCTGGCATTCCTGATTGAATGTATTAATGTCCACCATTACTGACTGACTGCATTAATGTCTGGCATTTGTGACTGAATATATTAATGTCTGGCATTCCTGACTGAATGTATTTATGTCCGGCATTCCTGACTTACTGTATTAATGTCCTGCATTCCTGACGAATGTATTAATGTCTGGCATTCCTGATTGAATGTATTAATGTCCACCATTACTGACTATGTTAATGTCTGGCATTTGTGACTGAATGTATTAATGTCTGGCATTCCTAACTGAATGTATTTATGTCCAGCAGACTGAATGTATTAATGTCTGGCATTCCTAACTGAATGTGTTTATGTCCAGCATTCCTGACTTACTGTATTAATGTCCTGCATTCCAGACTGAATGTATTAATGTCTGGCATTCCTGACTGAATGTATTAATGTCCGGCATTCCTGACTGACTGTATTAATGTCCTGATTTCCTGACTGAATGTATTAATGTCTGGCACTGGTGACTGAATGTATTAATGACTGGCATTCCTCACAGAATGTATTTATGTCCGGCATTCCTGACTTGCTGTATTAATGTCCAGTACTCCTGACTGAATGTATTAATGTCTGGCATTCCTGACTGAATGTATTAATGTCCAGCATTCCTGACTGACTGTATTAATGTCCTGCATTCCTGACTGAATGTATTAATGTCTGGCATTCCTGACTGAATGTATTTATGTCCAGCATTCCTGACTGACTGTGTTAATGTCCTGCATTTCTGACTGAATGTATTAATGTCTGGCATTCCTGATTGAATGTAGTAATGTCCAGCATTCCTGACTGACTGTATTAATGTCTGCATTCCTGACTGAATGTATTAATGTCTGGCATTTGTGACTGAATGTATTAATGTCTGGCATTCCTGACTGAATGTATTTATGTCCGGAATTCCTGACTTACTGTATTAATGTCCTGAATTCCTGACTGAATGTATTAATGTCTGGCATTCCTGACTGAATGTATTAATGTCCAGCATTCCTGACTGACTGTATTAATGTCCTGCATTCCTGACTGAATGTATTAATGTTTGGCATTTGTGACTGAATGTATTAATGTCCTGCATTCCTGACTGAATGTATTAATATCTGGCATTCCTCACTGAATGTATTTATGTCCGGCATTCCTGACTGACTGTATTAATGTCCTGCATTCCTAACTGAAGGTATTAATGACTGGCATTCATGACTGAATGTATTAATGTCTAGCATTCCTGACTGAATGTATTTATTTCCGGCATTCCTGACTGACTGTATTAATGTCCTGCATTCCTGACTGAATGTATCAATGTCTGGCATTCCTGACTGAATGTACTTATGTCCGACATTCCTGACTTACTGTATTAATGTCCTGCATTCCAGACTGAATGTATTAATGTCTGGCATTCCTGACTGAATGTATTAATGTCTGGCAATCCTGATTGACTGTATTAATGTCCTGCATTCCTGACTGACTGTATTAATGTCTGGCATTCCTGACTGAATGTATTAATGTCCGACATTCCTAACTTACTGTATTAATGTCTGGCATTCCTGACTGAATGTATTAATGTCCAGCATTCCTGACTGCTGCAATCCTTTGTATACCATTCAAATTTTGCTTAAGAATTCTGGACAAAGCCAAAATTAATGTAGGGGGGGGGGGGATAAAGGGCTAACATCAGGAGCAAATTTTAAATATTCTTCTTATAAAATTAGAAAGTTGTTAGTATTACTGGTTTTGCACTAGAATGCATTTTCTGAAGGATATAAAGTCTCAGATTCAAGTATCTGTCATTATTTACTGAGTAGACTCCTCAATGATTTGCCAGAAAATCACACATTTTATGAAGAACAGACCAAAACTGTGTGGTAAAAACATGGACGTTCTGCAAAATTCAAGAGTTGGGAGGTATGCGCTTGAGCAATTTTCTGAAAATCAAACATTTTACGAGGGACAGGGTAAAATCTGAAGCAAAACCAGGGAAGTACTGAGAAATTCTGGACAGTTTATTTATTTGTTTATTTACTTACTTAATGATTGCTCTTTGAATACCTGGTAAGTCAACTGGTCGTACTACTCTGTTATTTATTTATTTATTGATTTACTTACTTACTTACTGATTGCTGTTTGCATACCTGGTACGTCAGCTAGTGCTACTACTGTTTTATTTATTTATTTATTTATTTACTTACTTACTTACTGATTGCTGTTTGCATACCTGGTAAGTCAGCTGGTCCTACTACTATTTTATTTATTTATTTATTTATTTATTTACTTACTTACTTACTTACTGACTGCTGTTTGCTTACCTGGTAAGTCAGCTGGTCCTACTACTCTTTCATTTATTTATTTATTTATTTATTTATTTATTTACTTACTTACTGATTGCTGTTTGCTTACCTGGTAAGTCAGCTGGTCCTACTACTCTTTAATTAATTTATTTATTTATTTACTTACTTACTTACTGACTGCTGTTTGCTTACCTGGTAAGTCAGCTGGTCCTACTACTCTATTTATTTATTTATTTATTTATTTATTTATTTATTTACTGACTGCTGTTTGCTTACCTGGTAAGTCAGCTGGTCCCACTACTTTTTAATTTATTTATTTATTTATTTATTTATTTATTTACTTACTTACTTACTGATTGCTATTTGCTTACCTGGTAAGTCAGCTGGTCCTACTACTACTTTATTTATTTATTTATTTATTTACTTATTGATTGCTGTTTGCATACCTGGTAAGTCATCTGGCCCTACTACTCTTTTATTTATTTATTTATTTGTTTACTTACTTTCTGATTGCTGTTTGCATACCTGGTAAGTCATCTGGTATAACTACTCTTTTATTTATTTATTTATTTACTTACTTACTTACTGACTGCTGTTTGCTTACCTGGTAAGTCATCTGGCCCTACTACTCTTTAATTAATTTATTTATTTATTTATTTATTTGTTTACTTACTTACTTACTTACTTACTGATTGTTGTTTGCATACCTGGTAAGTCAGCTGGTCTTACTACTCTTTAATTAATTAATTTATTTATTTACTTACTGACTGCTGTTTGCTTACCTGGTAAGTCAGCTGGTCCTACTACTCTTTAATGTATTTATTTATTTATTTATTTATTTACTTACTTACTTACTTACTGATTGCTGTTTGCTTATCTGGTAAATCAGCTGGTCCTACTACTGTTTAATTTATTTATTTATTTATTTACTTACTTACTGGTTGCTGTTTGCTTACCTGGTAAATCAGCTGGTCCTACTACTCCTTTATTTATTTATTTATTTATTTATTTACTTATTGATTGCTGTTTGCATTACTGGTAAGTCAGCTGGTCCTACTACTCCTTTATTTATTTATGTATTTATTTATTTACTTATTGATTGCTGTTTGCATACCTGGTAAGTCATCTGGTCCTACTACTCTTTATTTATTTATTTATTTACTTACTTACTTACTGACTGCTGTTTGCATACTTGGTATGTCATCTGGTACTGCTACTCTTTTATTTATTTATTTGTTTATTTATTTATTTACTTACTTACTTACTGATGTTGTTTGCATACCTGGTACGTCAGCTGGTGCTACTACTGTTTTATTTATTTATTTATTTATTTACTTACTTACTTACTTACTGATTGCTGTTTGCATACCTGGTAAGTCAGCTGGTCTACTACTCTTTTATTTATTTATTTATTTATTTATTTACTTACTTACTGACTGCTGTTTGCTTACCTGGTAGGTCAGCTGGTCCTACTACTCTTTCATTTATTTATTTACTTATTTAATTATTTACTTACTTACTGACTGCTGTTTGCTTATCTGGTAAGTCAGCTGGTCATACTACTCCTTTATTTATTTATTTATTTATTTACTTACTGATTGCTGTTTGCATACCTGGTAAGTCATCTGACCCTACTACTCTTTTATTTATTTACTTACTTTCTGATTGCTGTTTGCATACCTGGATAATCATCTGGTCCTACTCCTCTTCTATTTATTTATTTATTTATTTATTTATTTACTTACTTACTTACTTATGTACTGACTGCTGTTTGCTTACCTGGTAAGTCATCTGGCCCTACTACTCTTTAATTTATTTATTTATTTATTTACTTACTTACTGATTGCTGTTTGCATACCTGGTAAGTCAGCTGGTCCTACTACTCTTTAATTAATTAATTTATTTATTTACTTACTTACTGACTGCTGTTTGCTTACCTGGTAAGTCAGCTGGTCCTACTACTGTTTAATTTATTTATTTATTTATTTACTTACTTACTGGTTGCTGTTTGCTTACCTGGTAAGTCAGCTGATCCTACTACTCCTTTATTTATTTATTTATTTATTTACTTATTGATTGCTGTTTGCATACCTGGTAGGTCAGCTGGTCCTACTACTCCTTTATTTATTTCGTTAGTTATTTATTTACTTATTGATTGCTATTTGCATACCTGGTAAGTCATCTGGCCCTACTCCTCTTTTATTTATTTATTTATTTACTTACTTACTGATTGCTGTTTGCTTACCTGGTAAGTCAGCTGGTCCTACTACTCCTTTATTTATTTATTTATTTATTTACTTACTTACTTATTGATTGCTGTTTGCATACCTGGTAAGTCATCTGGTCCCACTACTCTTTTATTTATTTATTTATTTATTTACTTACTTACTTACTTACTGCTGTTTGCTTACCTGGTAAGTCAGCTGGTCCTACTACTCTTTTATTTATTTATTTATTTACTTACTTACTGATTGTTGTTTGCTTACCTGGTAAGTCAGCTGGTCCTACTATTCCTTTATTTATTTATTTATTTACTTACTTATTGATTGCTGTTTGCATACCTGGTAAGTCATCTGGTCCTACTACTCTTTTATTTATTTATTTACTTACTTACTGATTGCTGTTTGCTTACCTGGTAAGTCCGCTGGTCCCACTACTCCTTTATTTATTTATTTACTTACTGATTGCTGTTTGCTTACCTGGTAAGTCAGCTGGTCCTACTACTCCTTTATTTATTTATTTACTTATTGACTGCTATTTGCATACCTGGTAAGTCAGCTGGTCCTACTACTCCTTTATTTATTTATTTAGTTATTTATTTACTTATTGATTGCTGTTTGCATACCTGGTAAGTCATCTGGCCCTACTACTCTTTTATTTATTTATTTATTTACTTACTTACTGATTGCTGTTTGCTTACCTGGTAAGTCAGCTGGTCCTACTACTCCTTTATTTATTTATTTACTTATTGATTGCTGTTTGCATACCTGGTAAGTCAGATGGTCCTACTACTCCTTTATTTATTTATTTATTTACTTATTGATTGCTGTTTGCATACCTGGTAAGTCATCTGGTCCTACTACTCTTTTATTTATTTATTTATTTATTTATTTACTTACTTACTTACTGACTGCTGTTTGCATACCTGGTACGTCATCTGGTCCTACTACTCTTTTATTTATTTATTTATTTACTTACTTACTGATTGTTGTTTGCTTACCTGGTAAGTCAGCTGGTCCTACTATTCCTTTATTTATTTATTTATTTACTTACTTATTGATTGCTGTTTGCATACCTGGTAAGTCATCTGGTCCTACTACTCTTTTATTTATTTATTTACTTACTTACTGATTGCTGTTTGCTTACCTGGTAAGTCCGCTGGTCCCACTACTCCTTTATTTATTTATTTACTTACTGATTGCTGTTTGCTTAACTGGTAAGTCAGCTGGTCATACTACTCCTTTATTTATTTATTTACTTATTGACTGCTGTTTGCATGCCTGGTAAGTCAGCCGGTCCTACTACTCCTTTATTTATTTATTTAGTTATTTATTTACTTATTGATTGCTGTTTGCATGCCTGGTAAGTCATCTGGGCCTACTACTCTTTTATTTATTTATTTATTTACTTACTTACTGATTGCTGTTTGCTTACCTGGTAAGTCAGCTGGTCCTACTACTCCTTTATTTATTTATTTACTTATTGATTGCTGTTTGCATACCTGGTAAGTCAGCTGGTCCTACTACTCCTTTATTTATTTATTTATTTACTTATTGATTGCTGTTTGCATACCTGGTAAGTCATCTGGTCCTACTACTCTTTTATTTATTTATTTACTTACTTACTTACTGACTGCTGTTTGCATACCTGGTACATCATCTGGTCCTACTACTCTTTTATTTATTTATTTTCTTACTTACTTACTGACTGCTGTTTGCATACCTGGTACGTCAGCTGGTGCTACTACTGTTTTATTTATTTATTTATTTATTTATTTACTTACTTACTTACTTACTTACTTACTTATTGATTGCTGTTTGCATTACTGGTAAGTCAGCTGGTCCTACTACTCCTTTATTTATTTATGTATTTATTTATTTACTTATTGATTGCTGTTTGCATACCTGGTAAGTCATCTGGTCCTACTACTCTTTTATTTATTGATTTACTTACTTACTTACTGACTGCTGTTTGCATACCTGGTACATCATCTGGTCCTACTACTCTTTTATTTATTTATTTACTTACTTACTTACTGACTGCTGTTTGCATACCTGGTACATCATCTGGTCCTACTACTCTTTTATTTATTTATTTTCTTACTTACTTACTGACTGCTGTTTGCATACCTGGTACGTCAGCTGGTGCTACTACTGTTTTATTTATTTATTTATTTATTTATTTACTTACTTACTTACTTACTTACTTACTGATTGCTGTTTGCATACCTGGTAAGTCAGCTGTTCCTACTTCTCTTTTATTTATTTATTTATGTACTTACTGACTGACTGATGTTTGCTTACCTGGTATGTCAGGTGGTCCTACTACTCTTTAATTAATTAATTAATTAATTTATTTATTTATTTATTCGTTTATTTATTTACTTACTTACTGATTGCTGTTTGCTTACCTGGTAAGTCAGCTGGTCCTACTACTTTTTTAGTTATTTACTTATTTATTTACTTATTGATTGCTGTTTGCATACCTGGTAAGTCATCTGGCCCTACTACTCTTTTATTTATTTATTTATTTATTTACTTACTGACTGCTGTTTGCTTACCTGGTAAGTCAGCTGGTCCTACTAGTCTTTTATTTATTTATTTATTTATTTACTTATTGATTGTTGTTTGCTTACCTGGTAAGTCAGCTGGTCCTACTACTCTTTAATTTATGTATGTATTTATTTATTTATTTACTTACTTACTTACTGATTGCTGTTTGCTTACCTGGTAAGTCAGCTGGTCCTACTATTCCTTTATTTATTTATTTATTTACTTACTTATTGATTGCTGTTTGCATACCTGGTAAGTCATCTGGTCCTACTACTCTTTTATTTATTTATTTACTTACTTACTGATTGCTGTTTGCTTACCTGGTAAGTCCGCTGGTCCCACTACTCCTTTATTTATTTATTTACTTACTGATTGCTGTTTGCTTAACTGGTAAGTCAGCTGGTCATACTACTCCTTTATTTATTTATTTACTTATTGACTGCTGTTTGCATGCCTGGTAAGTCAGCCGGTCCTACTACTCCTTTATTTATTTATTTAGTTATTTATTTACTTATTGATTGCTGTTTGCATGCCTGGTAAGTCATCTGGGCCTACTACTCTTTTATTTATTTATTTATTTACTTACTTACTGATTGCTGTTTGCTTACCTGGTAAGTCAGCTGGTCCTACTACTCCTTTATTTATTTATTTACTTATTGATTGCTGTTTGCATACCTGGTAAGTCAGCTGGTCCTACTACTCCTTTATTTATTTATTTATTTACTTATTGATTGCTGTTTGCATACCTGGTAAGTCATCTGGTCCTACTACTCTTTTATTTATTTATTTACTTACTTACTTACTGACTGCTGTTTGCATACCTGGTACATCATCTGGTCCTACTACTCTTTTATTTATTTATTTTCTTACTTACTTACTGACTGCTGTTTGCATACCTGGTACGTCAGCTGGTGCTACTACTGTTTTATTTATTTATTTATTTATTTATTTACTTACTTACTTACTTACTTACTTATTGATTGCTGTTTGCATTACTGGTAAGTCAGCTGGTCCTACTACTCCTTTATTTATTTATGTATTTATTTATTTACTTATTGATTGCTGTTTGCATACCTGGTAAGTCATCTGGTCCTACTACTCTTTTATTTATTTATTTACTTACTTACTTACTGACTGCTGTTTGCATACCTGGTACATCATCTGGTCCTACTACTCTTTTATTTATTTATTTACTTACTTACTTACTGACTGCTGTTTGCATACCTGGTACATCATCTGGTCCTACTACTCTTTTATTTATTTATTTTCTTACTTACTTACTGACTGCTGTTTGCATACCTGGTACGTCAGCTGGTGCTACTACTGTTTTATTTATTTATTTATTTATTTATTTACTTACTTACTTACTTACTTACTTACTTACTGATTGCTATTTGCATACCTGGTAAGTCAGCTGTTCCTACTTCTCTTTTATTTATTTATTTATTTATGTACTTACTGACTGACTGATGTTTGCTTACCTGGTATGTCAGGTGGTCCTACTACTCTTTAATTAATTAATTAATTAATTTATTTATTTATTTATTCGTTTATTTATTTACTTACTTACTGATTGCTGTTTGCTTACCTGGTAAGTCAGCTGGTCCTACTACTTTTTTAGTTATTTACTTATTTATTTACTTATTGATTGCTGTTTGCATACCTGGTAAGTCATCTGGCCCTACTACTCTTTTATTTATTTATTTATTTATTTACTTACTGACTGCTGTTTGCTTACCTGGTAAGTCAGCTGGTCCTACTAGTCTTTTATTTATTTATTTATTTATTTACTTATTGATTGTTGTTTGCTTACCTGGTAAGTCAGCTGGTCCTACTACTCTTTAATTTATGTATGTATTTATTTATTTATTTACTTACTTACTTACTGATTGCTGTTTGCTTACCTGGTAAGTCAGCTGGTCCTACTACTCTTTAATTAATTAATTAATTAATTAATTAATTTACTTACTGATTGCTGTTTGCTTGCCTGGTAAGTCAGCTGGTCCTACTACTCTTTAATTAATTAATTAATTAATTTATTTATTTATTTGTTTGTTTATTTACTTACTTACTGATTGCTGTTTGCTTACCTGATAAGTCAGCTGGTTCTACTACTCCTTTATTTACTAATTTATTTATTTACCTACTGATTTCTGTTTGCATACCTGGTAAGTCATCTGGTCCTACTACTCTTTTATTTACTTACTGATTGCTGTTTGCTTACCTGGTAGTCAGCTGATCCTACTAGTCTTCAGTCACAAGCCAGATTAACAGCGCTAAAGATAAGAGTTTACACAAGTATAATCAGGCATTATATTCTTGTGTACTTCATGTAGTTCAGAGGTATGCTGTACAATCCAGCCATCCATCCACAACCCCTTTTTCCATTGTTGCACATGGGGTTGAGGTGTCACTTCAACAGTGACAATCATCTAGAGCCAATGTTCATAAGCTCATTGATTCATAGGATGATACTAGGTCATTGGCCTTAGAATTTTGCCCATGTTCACATAAAGTCAGCACCTGTTTCCCCTGGTTCACACCAGTGGGTGGCTAGCCCTGCAACACTTGTTCTTTTATACTAGACACACACACAAACACACACACACACACACACACACACACACACACACACACACACACACACACACACACACACACGTATGCTGTAAGGTAAACTTTAACTTATGTATGTTGGAGCAGACTTGCATGTTTATTACCTTTCACCCACTGAGAACCATGACAGGCTTTGACTCTCCTGTCTAACAGCCTGTTTTAGGCAAAATTTTCCAAAGGGGTACATTTCACTGGAGCTGGACTGAAAGCAGTCATCTGCAAACATTGTTAGCCAGAGGTCTTGGCCCTCCACTTGTAGATCTGATAAGTAAATACCGAAAAGGAGATGTCCCAGCATTGAGCCCTAAGGGACACCACTGGTCTCTTTCATACTTTCTGATGAAGTACCTCAACTTGAACTGTGTGTGCCCTTTTGGGTTTGCTATCCATCTTAGCACATATAGATCAAATTTTGAAGCATTCCACGTTTGTATGATGCCAACATGGGAATGGTGTCAAAGGCCTTAGTCAGGTCAAGGCACTTAGCATGCACTGTATGGGCACGATCTACAGTCTCTGTAACCCTTCTGAAGTTCATCAGATTAAATAGACAGAATCTACCCTTCAGAAAGTGAGACTGTTGGGGGTCAAGTTGAAAAATAGTCCTGATATCACAGTTTATGAGGTTAGATATAATACACTTCATGGTTTTGCAGAAGATGCTTGTAAATCTGATAGGACTTTAACTTCCTAGGATAGCTGTAAGGCCACCCTTATAGAGATCCATCACCATGGCAATGCACCACTCATTAGTGACCAATGCACAGCTAAACTTGAGTTAGCTTGAGGAGCATGTCTGCAAGAGCATGTTTAACACTATTATGTAACCAGGTTTATAATATGTAGTAGTAGGTTTAACACTATTATGTAACCAGGTTTATAATATGTAGTAGTAGGTTTAACACTATTATGTAACCAGGTTTATAATATGTAGTAGTAGGTTTAACACTATTATGTAACCAGGTTTATGATATGTAGTCATAGGTTTAACACTGTTATGTAACCAGGTTTATGATGTGTAGCAGTAGGTTTAACACTATTATGTAACCAGGTTTATAATACGTAGCAGTAGGTTTAACACTATTATAGTTTCATAGTTTCATAGTTTACTACTAGGCTATTTGCCCTTGGGCATTTATAAGGCTAGCCATAGTGATGTGGCTTTCGCCACCCCATGTAATGGTACAAAAGTGTACAGAAATAGATTTAGAATACTGTGCCTCTGTCTAGTAGTGACACAGTGAAGACCCCCTTACATAATAGAATTAGTTTACTGTACCTCTGTCTAGTAGTGACACAGAGATGACCCCCGGGGTAAACCTACGACCTCCCATCCACTCGTCAAGATTTCTCTTGAAGAGAGCCAGTGAGGGGCTCTGCCTAACATGAACTGGGATTCTGTTCCAGAATATGGGAAGCCTCTGGGTTATGAATCTGTTCCTCCAGCATGTCCTATTCATATTTGTGCTGAGGTTTAAATCTTTAGCGCTCGTGGTTCTGATGGATTTGGATTTTTTGAGGTGGAGCATGTCCATCAATTCCTGATTGGACATGGCCTTGTACGTCAGGCACAGATCACCTCTGAGTAGGCAGTATGCTACTAAATAAAGCTGGTGCTTCTTTAGTCTGGCAGCATATGACATATGTTGGAGACCCTTGATCCTCTTGGTGAGATACTTTTGGGGTCTCTCCAGCTGTTGCAAGTGCCAGGTGAGGTACATACCAAATGGGGCATTGTACTCAATCATGGGCCTGATAAGGGAGGAGTATAGGGGTACAATGACCTCCTTTGATCTGGATGTGAATCCCTTCATGATAAGGTGGGCAAGGTAGAAAGTCTTTCTAACCACTTTAGCAACGTGGGTGTCAAATGAGAGGTCACTATCCACTTGGGTCCCCAGGTCTCTGATTACTTTTTCCGTACTCAGTGGGTTACTGTCTATGTGATAATTTGTGGGTACTTTGTTTTTCCCAAAGGGGATGACTATACATTTTTTGGTATTTAGTTTAAGGCCATGACTCCAGCACCAGTTGTCCGTTTCAGTGAGGCCTTTCTGTAGGATGTATGTGTCAGCTGGTGTATCGACTATGGTGCCTAGTTTGCAGTCATCTGTGAACTTTGTCAAGCACAACCCTCCCATGTTTGCTTTCACATCTGAGAAATAAATGCCAAACAAGAGGGGTCCCAGGACAGATCCCTGTGGGACACCACTTGTGACTGGCTTTGAGTCTAACATGGCTCCAGCGATTTTGAGTTTATGGGTTCTATCCTTTAGCCAGTTTGCAACCCATCTTGTGACATATGGGTTTACATTTAAGCTGTTGAGCTTGTCTATGATGCCTGAGTGGGGTATTGTGTCGAAAGCTTTAGCCAAGTCCAGGTAGGCTGTATGGACTGCTTTGCCCTCGTCAATGGCTCTAGTGACTGTTTCAGAAAAGTCAACCAGGTTCAAAAGGCAGGATCTGCCCTTTACAAAGCCGAACTGGGTGGGATCAAGTGTCTGTAGGTCCCCAATGTCTCTGTTTATGAGTTCCATAATGATTCTTTCCATAGCTTTGCAGACCAGGCTGGTTAAGCTTATGGGGCGGTAGTTACCAGGGTCTGTAGAGGTGCCTCCTTTGTGGAGTGGGACCACTGTTGCTGTACGCCAGTGTTCAGGTACATATCCTGTAGTAAGGCTAAGGATAAATAGCATTTTTATGGGCGGGTTTAGCTCCTCTTGAAGTTCACATAGCACACAACCCGGGATACCGTCAGGTCCCATTGATGCTGTGTTTTTAGCTTTGCTGAGGGCAGTTCTCACCTGGACATCTGAGATGACAGGGAGGTTACATTCAGCTGGGATAAGTATTTCTTCTTTTGGGGGTGAGGGAGGGGAGAAATTTGCACTGAGCCTGTCTACCAGAATGTTGGCAATATCTGTGGGTTCAGTGTATTTTTTGTCATTGTGAACTAACTCTGAGCATATCTGAGGGTTTCCGCTCAGGTTTCTAACATAGAAGAAGAAGGCCTTGTGGTTATCTTTAGTGTCCATAGCGATTTTTCTCTCAAAGTTGGCCTTGGATGTTTTTATGAGAGAATGTAGCTTTCTACTAGTGCTGATCAGAGATGCCTTCTCTTTATGGGATTTTGCTCTGTCGTGTAGTAGCTTCCTTCTTTTGTTATACAATTTGTTTATGGCTGGGGTCCACCAGACAGGATGCCTGCCCTTGGTGGAGAGGGTTTTGGTTTTATTTGGGATTGCATGATCCATGCATTCTTGGAGATGTCCATAGAAAGCATTTGTGAAGGATTCAGCATTGTGGGATGTGGTTTCCACTGGCCCAGTGGGCTTAAAGGATACCATCTCAGTCTTAAGAAGTGTAAAATTGGCTTTTGAGAAGTTTTTCACTGTAGTCTTTTGTGTTGGGGGTGGAGGTGGGATATGTAAATCCAGGGTGATTAGTTTGTGGTCAGATCTCACTAGTGAGGGGTATACTTCCAGTGTGGAGCACTTTGTCCCCATGTTTGTGATGATCAGGTCTAGTATATTATCTCCCCTTGTGGGAGAGGTGACTAACTGTTCCATTGCATTTGAATTTATGAATTCCAGGAACCTTTGGGCTAGGGTGTTAGGGCCAGAATAATGCACCCAGTCTATGTTAGGGTAGTTGAAGTCTCCCAATATGATGATGTTTGGTGAGACATCCATATCCTCCAATGTCTTCAGGAAGGCTGAATGGGGTTCCTGAGATTGGGAGGGTGGTCTGTAACATGCTACCAGTTGTATAGCAGTGTTGCCTACGGTTAGTTGCACCTGGATGGTCTTTGATGCTTCATGTGTTGCTACTAACCTGGAGGTGTGGGTGTCCTTGATGAATATGGACACTCCCCCTCCCTTTGTGGTCCGGCCCGGGTTTTGGGGCCGAAAAGCATGATACGAGGTATAGCCTAGTAGCACTGGGGTGCTCTCAGGAGCCTTGAACCAGGTTTCAGTTACTGCACAGACGTCGATGTAGTCCATACTGAGGAGTGCATCGAGTGCCTGCATCTTGAGATTTAGACTTCTGGCATTGAGCAGCATTACCCTTAATTTTTTTCCATTTTTGCTTTATAAGGAGGTGGGTTTGTCTTTTGAGCCTTGCCTAAAAAAGGCACTATGGGGGTGGCAAGAGCCTTAGCCAATATCTGGAAGCCCAGTGGTGACAGATGCAAGCCGTCCTTTGCAAAGCAGCGTGGCTTGTCCAGCATGTCATCCCAAGCAGACAGACATTGGATCCCCCTAGAATGACACCAGTAATTGAGCCAATTATTAAAGCTGATCATCTTGTCTTTGTGTTGTGGCATAATTCTTGGTGAGGGCAAGATGCTGCTCAGGGTCAGGGTCATACCAGCCTGGGCTACATAATCAGAGAGCTCCTCTATGTCTCTTTTCATGTAGTCCAGGGAAGTACGTCTCAGGTCATTCACGCCGGCATGGACAATGACGGAGTCATATTTGTACTTGCTTTGGAGTGACCTGAGTGCGTGTGTTATGTGGTGGATCCTAGCTCCTGATAGACAGCTCACCGTTACCCTCTCCTTGTTCAGCCTGGTAAGCGGAACATCAGTGAGTCACCTATTACTAGTGTATCAGGCATGGTGTTTGGCCTTAAGGGCTGTGATTGTTTGACACACTGATTTATTGAAGTATGTGTTGCATGTGTTATGTTTTGAGGTGGTGGATTTTTGGGTGTCTGCTTTGGGAGCCTCTGTTGTTTTGGTAAGTTTTTTGTTAGAGCCTCCGAGTATGTCTTTGTGTTATTATGTGTTTGGTTTGCAGTTGTGGTAGGTCTATGTGGGACTGGGTTTGCTGTATGTGTGGTTACCTTCTCCTCCTGTCTGGTCTTGCCCGTCCTGAGTTGAGAGAGTTCAGCCTCCAGTTTGACTATATAGTTGCATCTGTCACATGTATTTGTGTTTGTTGAGAGGAGGAGAGGGTTGTCTGTGTACATGAGACAACTGTAGCATTGTCTCAAGATTCCCAGATTAAACAGCTGAACCGGAGAGGATGCTAGTAATCTACCACTCGACATGCTAGAATATTATAAGGGAGTGCTGTGCCTTTAAGGGAAGTGGGTACTCACAGGGGTGGTAGGTGGATGTAGTGCTTACTTTAGTTTGAGAGTGCTTACTTAGAAGAGAGGTTTTGAGAATAAGTGCTAGGCTTATAATAAAGCGAGTAGACTGATTATTATAAGAGTAGAGCTTTCTTAAGGGAAAATTTGAAGAGCAGACTTGGTGGAGCCAGAAAAAGTTTAACCTTGTTTAACCAGCGCTGTATGCACACAATCGCGGATTTTAAACAGGGAACTTCAAAAGAGTTAGAAATGGTCCAAAACAACCAATTACTACAAGCTCTTGTGCTGAGGTCACTCCTTCAGGGACAGATAGGCTGCTCAAGGCTCCCCACTTCCACTGGTGTGCAAAGGAACTTACCACTATCCAAGTAAGGCAATGGACAACACAGGAACTACACCACAGCCCAGAATACAGCAAAGCCTGTATACTGGTCTAAACTAGTCGAGGAGAGGTGGGAAAACAAGGATATTTTTGGGGTTTTTTTTGTTTTTGAGATAGAAAGCACACAGAAATGCAGGAAACAGTAATAAATCAGTTAC
Source organism: Protopterus annectens (assembly GCF_019279795.1). Lineage (NCBI taxonomy): Eukaryota > Metazoa > Chordata > Ceratodontiformes > Protopteridae > Protopterus > Protopterus annectens. Next base: position 1,322,712,540 of record NC_056743.1, read on the forward strand.
ACAGGCTAGCACACTTTAGTGGGCAGCCTCAACAGTTAAATTTAACAAACAAACAAACTTTCGACCAATTTTCGACCAAATGTAACTTTAAGTGCAGATAATACATAATGCAACAAACAGCTAAAAAAACAGTTTAAGCTTGTTCAAAGTAAGCAAGAGAAGGTATTTAGATAAAAAACAGCAAAAAATACAAATCAGGAAAGTAGTTGCTTTTCTCAGTTCTCTGCTGCTAGGACCACTCTGCAGGACCACGAGGAGCTGTTTCGGAGTAGTACAGCCTGAAAAATATGCTCAGAGGTGGATTTTAAACAGGGAACTTCAAAAGAGCTAGAAATGGTCCAAAACAACCAATTACTACAAGCTCTTGTGCTGAGGTCACTCCTTCAGGGACAGATAGGCTGCTCAAGGCTCCCCACTCCCACTGGTGAGCAAAGGAACTTCCCACTATCCAAGTAAGGCAATGGACAACACAGGAACTACACCACAGCCCAGAATACAGCAAAGCCAGTATACTGGTCTAAACTAGTCGAGGAGAGGTGGGAACAAGGATATTTCTTTTTTTGTTTTTTTTTTTTTTTTTTGTTTTTGAGATAGAAAGCACACAGAAATGCAGGAAACAGTAATAAATCAGTTACACAGGCTAGCACACTTTAGTGGGCAGCCTCAACAGTTAAATTTAACAAACAAACAAACTTTCGACCAATTTTCGACCAAATGTAACTTTAAGTGCAGATAATATATAATGCAAAAAACAGCTAATAAAACAGTTTAAGCTTGTTCAAAGTAAGCAAGAGAAGGTATTTTAGATAAAAAACAGCAAAAAATACTTAAATCAGGAAAGTAGTTGCTTTTCTCAGTTCTCTGCTGCTAGGACCACTCTGCAGGACCACGAGGAGCTGTTTCTGAGTAGTATAGCCAGAAAAAAATGCTCAGAGGAGGATTTTAAACAGGGAACTTCAAAAGAGCCAGAAATGGTCCAAAACAACCAATTACTAAAAGCTCTTGTGCTGAGGTCACTCCTTCAGGGACAGATAGGCTGCTCAAGGCTCCCCACTCCCACTGGTGAGCAAAGGAACTTCCCACTATCCAAGTAAGGCAATCGACAACACAGGAACTATACCACAGCCCAGAATACAGCAAAGCCTGTATACTGGTCTAAACTAGTCGAGGAGAAGCAGGAAAACAAGGATATTTTTTTTTGTTTTTTGTTTTGTTTTGTTTTTGAGATAGTAAGCACACAGAAATGCAGGAAACATTAATAAATCAGTTACACAGGCTAGCATACTTTAGTGGGCAGCCTCAACAGTTAAATTTAACAAACAAACAAACAAAAAAACTTTCGACCAATTTTCGACCAAATGTAACTTTAAGTGCAGATAATATATAATGCAACAAACAGCTAAAAAACAGTTTAAGCTTGTTCAAAGTAAGCAAGAGAAGGTATTTTAGATAAAAAACAGCAAAAAATACTTAAATCAGGAAAGTAGTCACTTTTCTCAGTTCTCTGCTGCTAGGACCACTCTGCAGGACCACGAGGAGCTGTTTCTGAGTAGTATAGCCAGAAAAAATGCTCAGAGGGGGATTTTAAACAGGGAACTTCAAAAGAGCTAGAAATGGTCCAAAACAACCAATTACTACAAGTTCTTGTGCTGAGGTCACTCCTTCAGGGACAGATAGGCTGCTCAAGGCTCCCCACTCCCACTGGTGAGCAAAGAAACTTCCCACTATCCAAGGAAGGCAATGGACAACACAGGAACTACACCACAGCCCAGAATACAGCAAAGCCTGTATACTGGTCTAAACTAGTTGAGGAGAGGTGGGAAAACAAGGATATTTTTTTTTTGTTTTTTTTGTTTTGAGATAGAAAGCACACAGAAATGCAGGAAACAGTAATAAATCAGTTACACAGGCTAGCACACTTTAGTGGGCAGCCTCAACAGTTAAATTTAACAAACAAACAAACAAACTTTCGACCAATTTTCGACCAAATGTAACTTTAAGTGCAGATAATATATAATGCAACAAACAGCTAAAAAAACAGTTTAAGCTTGTTCAAAGTAAGCAAGAGAAGGTACTTTAGATAAAAAACAGCAAAAAATACTTAAATCAGGAAAGTAGTTGCTTTTCTCAGTTCTCTGCTGCTAGGACCACTCTGCAGGACCACGAGGAGCTGTTTCTGAGTAGTATAGCCAGAAAAAATGCTCAGAGGTGGATTTTAAACAGGGAACTTCAAAAGAGCTAGAAATGGTCCAAAACAACCAATTACTACAAGTTCTTGTGCTGAGGTCACTCCTTCAGGGACAGATAGGCTGCTCAAGGCTCCCCACTCCCACTGGTGAGCAAAGAAACTTCCCACTATCCAAGTAAGGTAATGGACAACACAGGAACTACACCACAGCCCAGAATACAGCAAAGCCTGTATACTGGTCTAAACTAGTCGAGGAGAGGTGGGAAAACAAGGATATATATATATATATATTTTTTTTTTTTTTTTTGAGATAGAAAGCACACAGAAATGCAGGAAACAGTAATAAATCAGTTACACAGGCTAGCACACTTTAGTGGGCAGCCTCAACAGTTAAATTTAACAAACAAACAAACTTTCGACCAATTTTCAACCAAATGTAACTTTAAGTGCAGATAATATATAATGCAAAAAACAGCTAAAAAAACAGTTTGAGCTTGTTCAAAGTAAGCAAGAGAAGGTATTTTAGGTAAAAAACAGCAAAAAATACTTAAATCAGGAAAGTAGTTGCTTTTCTCAGTTCTATGTTGCTAGGACCACTCTGCAGGACCACGATGACTTGTTTCTGAGTAGTATAGCTGGAAAAAAATGCTCAAAGGTGGATTTTAAACAGGGAACTTCAAAAGGGCTAGAAATGGTCCAAAACAACCAATTACTACAAGCTCTTGTGCTGAGGTCATTCCTTCAGGGACAGATAGGCTGCTCAAGGCTCCCCACTCCCACTGGTGAGCAAAGAAACTTCCTTCTATCCAAGTAAGGCAATGGACAACACAGGAACTACACCACAGCCCAGAATACAGCAAAGCCTTTATACTGGTCTAAACTAGTCGAGGTGAGGCGGGAAAACAAGGATTTTTTTTTTTGTTTTTTTTTTTTTGTTTTTTGAGATAGAAAGGACACAGAAATGCAGGAAACAGTAATAAATCAGTTACACAGGCTAGCACACTTTAGTGGGCAGCCTCAACAGTTAAATTTAACAAACAAACTTTCGACCAATTTTTGACCAAATGTAACTTTAAGTGCAGATAATATATAATGCAAAAAAACAGCTAAAAAAACAGTTTGAGCTTGTTCAAAGTAAGCAAGAGAATGTATTTTAGATAAAAAACAGCAAACCTTAAATCAGGAAAGTAGTCGCTTTTTTTAGTTATCTGCTGCTAGGACCACTGTGCAGGACCATGAGGAGCTGTTTCTAAGTAGTATAGCCAGAAATAAATGCTCAGAGGAGGATTTTAAAGAGGGAACTTCAAAAGAACTAGAAATGGTCCAAAACAACCAATTACTACAAGTTCTTGTGCTGAGGTCACTCCTTCAGGGACAGATAGGCTGCTCAAGGCTCCCCACTCCCACTGGTGAGCAAAGAAACTTCCCACTATCCAAGTAAGGCAATGGACAACACAGGAACTACACCACAGCCCAGAATACAGCAAAGCCTGTATACTAGTCTAAACTAGTCGAGGAGAGGTGGGAAAACAAGGATATTTTTTTTTTGGTTTTTTTTTTTTTTTTTTGGGTTTTTGAGATAGAAAGGACACAGAAATGCAGGAAACAGTAATAAATCAGTTACACAGGCTAGCACACTTTAGTGGGCAGCCTCAACAGTTAAATTTAACAAACAAATAAACAAACTTTCGACCCATTTTCGACCAAATGTAACTTTAATTGCAGATAATACATAATGCGACAAACAGCTAAAAAAACAGTTTAAGCTTGTTCAAAGTAAGCAAGAGAAAGTATTTAGATAAAAAACAGCAAAACATACTTAAATCAGGAAAGTAGTTGCTTTTCTCAGTTCTCTGCTGCTAGGACCACTCTGCAGGACCACGAGGAGCTGTTTCTGAGTAGTATAGCCTGAAAAATACGCTCAGAGGTGGATTTTAAACAGGGAACTTCAAAAGAGCTAGAAATGGTCCAAAACAACCAATTACTACAAGCTCTTGTGCTGAGGTCACTCCTTCAGGGACAGATAGGCTGCTCAAGGCTCCCCACTCCCACTGGTGAGCAAAGGAACTTCCCACTATCCAAGTAAGGTAATGGACAACACAGGAACTACACCACAGCCCAGAATACAGCAAAGCCTGTATACTGGTCTAAACTAGTCGAGGAGAGGTGGGAAAACAAGGATATATATATTTTTTTGTTTTTTTTTTTTTGTTTTTGAGATAGAAAGCACACAGAAATGCAGGAAACAGTAATAAATCAGTTACACAGGCTAGCACACTTTAGTGGGCAGCCTCAACAGTTAAATTTAACAAACAAACAAACTTTAGACCAATTTTTGACCAAATGTAACTTTAAGTGCAGATAATATATAATGCAAAAAACAGCTAAAAAAACAGTTTGAGCTTGTTCAAAGTAAGCAAGAGAATGTATTTTAGATAAAAAACAGCAAAAAAAACTTAAATCAGGAAAGTAGTTGCTTTTCTCAGTTCTCTGCTGCTAGGACCACTCTGCAGGACCACGAGGAGCTGTTTCTGAGTAGTATAGCCAGAAAAAAACGTTCAGAGGTGGATTTTAAATAGGGAACTTCAAAAGAGCTAGAAATGGTCCAAAACAACCAATTGCTACAAGCTCTTGTGCCGAGCTCACTCCTTCAGGGACAGATAGGCTGCTCAAGGCTCCCCACTCACACTGGTGAGCAAAGAAACTTCCCACTATCCAAGTAAGGCAATGGACAACACAGGAACTATACCATAGCCCAGAATACAGCAAAGCCTGTATACTGGTCTAAACTAGTCGAGGAGAGGCGGGAAAACAAGGATATTTTTTTTTGGGTTTTTTTTGTTTTTGAGATAGAAAGCACAGGAAATGCAGGAAACAGTAATAAATCAGTTACACAGGCTAGCACACTTTAGTGGGCAGCCTCAACAGTTAAATTTAACAAACAAACAAACAAACTTTCAACCAATTTTCGACCAAATGTAACTTTAAGTGCAGATAATATATAATGCAACAAACAGCTAAAAAAACAGTTTAAGCTTGTTCAAAGTAAGCAAGAGAAGGTATTTTAGATAAAAAACAGCAAAAAATACTTAAATCAGGAAAGTAGTCGCTATGTAACCAGGTTTATAATATGTAGTAGTAGGTATAACACTATTATGTATCCATGTTTATAATGCATAGTAGTAGGGTTAACACTATTATGTAACCTGGTTTATAATACGCAGTAGTAGGTTTAACACTATTATGTAACCAGGTTTATAATACGTAGTAGTAGGTTTAACACTATTATGTAACCAGGTTTATAATACGTAGTAGTAGGTTTAACACTATTATGTAACCAGGTTTATAATACGTAGTAGTAGGTTTAACACTATTATGTAACCAGGTTTATAATATGTGGTAGTAGTAAATAGATATGGAATGAAAAGGATTGTTGCATATCAGACATCTGACAAAATCAATTATCTTGCATTTTTTTTATCCAGATGTTACAATGTTATAAAATGTTTTACGGAGAGTAACACACCTCGTTGACACACTGTGTAATAACTTAAATGGGGCGGTCCCTGGTGGTTCTGGATGTTTTGACTCTGGCCTTTGGTTAAATGAAACCCTAGAAAAAGGGAAATGACTGCATGGATTCCCTGCTGTCCACTGCCTCCCCTCCCCACATAATCCTACTTTCCCCCCATTCTGGCCATCATACATCATTCAGATTACTTTTTTGTTGTTGTTGTTTTTTCATACTTTATTGTACTCTTCAGATTTTTCTTGCATTCATTCAATATATCCTAAGTTGCCAAGATTACAACATACTAAATGAAGAGAAAATAATCAAATTAAGCCACAGGTTTCAGCCCCCCACCCCACCCAAAAAAAGTCATTGGGTTTTAGAAGTGCTGAATTGCATTTCAGCACTTTTTTCCAAACTATTGAGCCAAAGATGGCCTAAACAAAAATCACTGCTAAAGAAAGAAATTCTTGCTTACTCTTCAGTTTCTTTCTGCATGCTTTCACCCCTCCCTAAATGGCCAAGACTGCAGCTGTGGAGGAAATAATAGAATTAAAGTGATAGTCTGGAGGGTGCTTGGGCCTCAGAAGCAATAGGATTCTGGATACCGTGTGGTACATTTTAGAGCTTTTCCCCCCAGCCTTTTGTTACACTTATGGCCTTAGCAAAAACCATAACAAATTGAAGAAATGCAATCTCATTTTTTTTTCTTTCATTCTTTACAGTTAGGACCTCGGTTCCGTCCTTGGAACCAATACGCTCGCGCAAGCCAAAAACTCTCAGCTAAGAACCTACCCACAATGCCCCTCTCTTAGATACTCCAGATCTCGTTTGCCATGCTCCTAGTCAGACATGCTTGCCATCTCTCTCAAAGCTAAGTTAGAAAAGTTGTCACATGACAGTTGTGTTTGAGCAGTGTGTGTTTGGTTCACTTCATCTGAGGAAGTTTTATTGTAGGGTAGATCAAGGGTGCTAATATTGAGTTTCAAGTTGTTTGAGCTGGATTTGTTGGAATCTGTAGCCTTGCATGTGTTTTTTTTGTCTTTTGTTTTGGTTTGGCACTGTAAATTCTTACCAGGGACAGTGCCCACAACTCCTCCTGGACATGGGCAGTCATTAAATACAATCCTGGGTATTGACTAGAGTATCTATGGTATTACATTGGGATGAAACGGCTAGGCTTGAAATGACCTTCTGTTTGATAGCCTAGTAACCTGCTATGATCCTATGAGCCTAAGTAGAAAATTGTTAATTTTAAGACAGTTTCTCTTCAAAAGTATTTAACTTTTAGTCAAATTAGCCTTTTCTTACTGTCGCCTATAACCTAAGCCTATTTCCTACACTTTTCCTTGGTAATTTAATTTTTTTTTTACCTTTATTAGTACTGTTCCTCTCTCCTGTCTTTGACAGGCCTTTCCTTTCTGCTAGTGGTATTTTTGTAAAAATAACATCACTGGTATTTTCTCCCTTATTTTTTCTATAGGATAGCCTTGTTGCCTTACTATGTCAGACAAAGCTAAGTTGGGATTTAAACAGTGTGACAAGTGTGGACGTAAGATGCCTAACTCAGATACGCATGTTTGTTGTGTCTACTGTTTGGGCATAGATCATATTAGAGCTGACTGTGACTTTTGTGCTAGTTTTAGTAACTGTACACTAGCAGAACGTAATAATAAACTTATCTTAAAAGGTTTACTCAAGACACTTTTTTTGGATGCTCTGTCTGGGTTGGAGGACCCACCCCCTCCAAGACCAAAAAACATAAGGAAAAATGGATTACTCAAGACACCTTTTTCGGAGGCTCTATCTGGGTCGGAGGTCTCACCCCCTCCAAAGACCAAAAAACATAAGGAAAAATGGATTACTCACGGCACCTTTTTCGGAGGCTCTATCTGGGTCGGAGGTCTCAGCTCCTCCAAAGACCATAAAACATAAGAAAAAATGGATTACTCAAGGCACCTTTTTTTTCAGAGGCATCTTTTTCAGGGGCTCTATCTGGGTTGGAGGTCTCACACCCTCCAAAGACCATAAAACATAAGGAAAAGCAGATTATTCAAGGCACTTTTTTTTCGGAGGCTCTATCTGGGTTGGAGGTCTCCCCCCTCCAAAGACCAACAAACATAAGGACAAATGGGTCACTCAGTTCCTGCATCTCTGTCAGTTACGAAACCAAGTCGGCTCCATGCTTCCTTGGCGCAGACCTCTTTAGCACCAGGCTTTGTGTCTTCTCCCTCGGTGCCATCCATGATATTCACCCCTATTTCAGCTCCGACCTCGGCACCACTGACTTTGGTGCTGTCCTTGGAACTGACAATGGCTCCAATGACTGTACCTGCTTTGGCACCATCCCCAGCCACAGTGCTGACAGTTTCTTCGTCTCCATCAGCTCCAAAACTTGAATACCTGCCAAGGAGAAGATACCTCCATTGCATACTGTCTCGGTTCCGACAGCAATGTTTTCCCTGTCGGCACCATCCACCCTTGCTGCATCAGCTCTGGTGGAACCAATGCTCTCCCGAAGCAGTGCTTGGACCATCCATACCTTGGTATCTAGCCTGGCACCTATTTTTTTGCTGGCGCCATCTATGTCCATGGCTCAGATGGCTTCCAGTTCTCCTGCTCCTCTACCAACCCTCTATTTTGGGGCCCCAAGCATAGGAGTCACAAGAACCCTCTTTGAGGGAAACCTCTTCTCCAGAGTCCTTCTCAAAAGGTCCCACTGGGGAGCCACCCCGGAAGAAACATGCAAGAGGAAGCACCTAGATTCACCGGAGGAATCTATCACCAAAGACACTGTATGGAGGGGGAAGGGTCCCCATGGTGTCTCCCCAGATGACATCTCATTCGGAGGCATTCTCAAAATCCTCAAGCAATGGGGAGACTGGAAGTCCTCTAACCCTTCTTCTGAGGAATCATTGTTCCTGCAGTCCTTCTGTGCCCAGCCATCTACTTCCTGGGCGACCCCACCAACAGATGATCTTGTTAAACTAATTGTGCAGTGTGCCTTGAAGGCCCCAGACAATGTAGAACCTGTCCCCCAGAGGCCGGACAAGATTTTATCTACACCTGAAGACCAGTCCCATTGGTCCAAGCAGCTGACAGTTGATTCTATGGTCATGGTGGCGGCCATCAAGAGGGAACTGGCAGAAGATAGTTTCACTGTCCATCCTCCAAACAGGGAGTCCCGGACCATGGACAGACTAGGGAAGCAGACCTATGCTTCAGTGACCTTCGCCATTCAGTTGCTGAATTATCTGATGTCCTTTACTCGTCTCCAAAGAGAACTAATTTCTGAAATGTCTTCCTCTTTGGTGGGGGTACTGCCTGATGAGGAACCTGACACTGTTGCCTCACAGCTAGCTACCCTTGAATCCATCTTGAACTCCTCGATGCGTTTGATATCTCACACTGCCAAGGGGGCAGCTCAAGCTGCTGCATCTGGTGTTGTCATGAGACGTAATGCTTGGATGCGGTTGTGTGATTTCACAGACCCCTTTAAATCTTCCTTCGTTAATGCACGTGTCAAAGAATCTTCACATTTTGGTCCCAAGGTACGTGACACACTTGCACGTAGTGAGAAAAATGGAAAGACCTTGTCTGCTGTGGGCATATGCTTTTCCGACCCCCAGAGGCCCTACTTCAGGAACCAGAAGGGGAGAAAGATATGGTTTATGAAATCCCAAGGATCCTTTCATGACACTCATGGTGAGCAATCCCCCTGGGGCAGAGGGGGCTACTTATATGGAAGACGCCCCATTCGGGATAAAGCGGGTCCAAGTAACCAGGGAGCCAGAGGTTCTTTCTCCGGCAGACCCTACCAGTGCTCCTGAGCAGCTGCATGATTGCTTTCTTCTGGAAGCAGTCAGGGGTCGTTTCTCTCTGCATCTACCAGCCTGACATCTTATTACTATCGATGTTTGGGTGCAGAGAGTAATATCCAGAGGCTACCAAATACCTTTTGACCTAACTCCCAGATCCATCAAATGAATCCCTGATGTACCACTCAATCAGAGGTGATTAGCAGCCTTAGAAATAGAAATACTGCTAAAAAAAGGGTCATCCAACCAGTTCCACCAGAACAGACAGGATCCGGGTTTTACTCAAGGTTCTTTTTAGTGTCAAAAAAGACAGGGGACTGGAAACCAATCCTGGATCTCAGCCTACTGAACAAATGTATCAACCTCAAAAATTCCAGATGATCACAGTACAGTACATTCTTCCCTTCCTAGGGAGGGACAATTGGATGTGTTCTATAGACCTACAGGATGCATACTACCACATAAAGATGGATCACCACTCCCGGTGGTTTCTCCACTTCCGGCTGGGAGCCAATCAATGTCAGTTCAGGGCACTGCCATTCGGTCTCTCAACAGCCCCCTGAGTGTTCACCAAATGTATGGCAGTTGTGGTAGCTCATCTTTGACTACAAGGATTCCATGTGTTTCCCTATCTAGATGACTGGCTCCTTACCGCTCCAACTAGGAATCTCCTAGTCTGCAGCCTCTCTTACACTGAAGATCTCGCTCTCCGTTTAGGGATTACAACCAACAAAGACAAATCTCAGATGTCTCCATTGAAGACATTGAAATTTATTGGAGCAGTCTTCAACACAACATCCTGTCAAGCTTCTCTCCCCCCTCACAGGCTTTTGAAAATAAGACACCAAATTCAAGACCTTCTTCCTCACATGTTTTGTACCAGCACATATTGTACTGCAACTCTTGGGCTCCATGGCAGCTGCCATTACTTTGGTACCACTGGCGGGACTACACATGAGAATCCTGTAGTGGCTCCTCTCCACATAATGGTCATTGTTAACCCACCCTCTCAAACACATGATACGCCTTATGAACCGTTGCAAGGAAGAAATGCTATGGTGGATAGAGCCACAAAAGAATCTTTGGTATTGACCATTCTGTCTTCCCCAACCCATGGCCACGGTGACCACGGACGCTTCACGATTAGGGTGGGGGGGCATTTCCAGGGAAAGACTGCCCAAGGTACCTGGACCCCCCCTCAAGGCCAACTTGCCCATAAATGTCTTGGAACTGAGTGCAGTTCTCTTAGCATTGCAAGCGTTCCATGCATCCCTGCCTTCGGGGAGCATTGCAATTCAGTCAGACAACATGTCAGTCATCTGTTGTATCAACAAGCAAGGCAGAACCAGACCTTACCCCCTCTTTTGGGAAGCCATGAGGATTTGGCACTGGGCAATAGTTTCCAATCACTTTCTTATAGCAATGCACATTCCCGGGAGTTCCAACCTTATTGCGGACAATCTGAGCAGGAACATCCTGATGTCTCACGAATGGTCCCTCAATCCTGTAATAGCAGCTCAGATCTTCCAACATTGGGGCAATCCTTGCTGCAACCTATTTGCTTCCCTCCTGAATTACAAATGCAGGAGCTATTTTGCCTTGATCTCCCCTCAGGGGGAACCACCAAGGGACGCTCTAACACACGATTGGCCCCCGGGTCTTCTGTATGCCTTTCCACCATTTCCCCTCATTCCAAAATTTCTCCAGAAAGCTCAGAGGTTGAAAAGCAAAGTGATCCTCATTGTTCCCTACCGGCCACGCCAAGTCTGGTTTCCATTTCTATGGCCTCATCTGATTCACAGCCCGTGGATCCTGGATCATTCCCAGGAACGGTCTTCAACACAACATCCTGCCAAGCTTATCCCATCCTCAGAGATTGATTCATCTGAACCTGCACAGCCAAGCTCACAGCTTGGTTCTTCCACTTGCAGTGATTGGCAGACTGCCTGACATCCCATCTCCTGTTCGTGAAATTCTTCTGGCCTCACACAAACCTTCCACTAGAAAGGTTTATTCTAGTAAATGGACTAGGTTCTCTATTTGGGCCAAAGACCAGAACTTAGACCCTTTCTCTATGCCTGTTCAAAAGATTCTGCAATACAGGACTACTCTCCTGCATGCAGGAGCCTCAGCTTCAACGATCACTGTACATTTAGCAGCTATCGCCAGTTTTCATAATGGTCTTGAAAATTCTTCAATTATGTCACACCACCTATGCAAGACTTTTTTGAAGGGAGTTTTACATGTTAATCCTTTGGTCAAGCCTCCCTTAGATCCCTGGGACTTGACTCTGGTGCTTCAATCTCTTACAGGCACTCCCTTTGAGCCCTTTGATTCATGTGATTTGACATTTTTGTCTTGGAAAACCATACTTCTAGTAGCACTCACCTCAGTGAGAAGAGTATCTGAGCTGCAGGCCTTGAGTGTCAAGAGACCTTACTTGATCTTCCATATGGATAGGGTGTCCCTTCGTACTTACCCTTCCTTCTTGCCCAAGGTCATTTCTGTTTTTTCCATTAATCAATCTATTGACCTGCTGGTTTTTTTCCCAAGGCATCCTAATAGAGGGGAGTACCTTTTGCACACCCTTGATGTGCACCAACAGCTTCACTGTTATTTGGACAGAATTAAATCTTTTAGGAAAACAGATCAATTGTTTGTGGCCTTTGCAGGAACCAGATTGGGTAAACCTGTTTCCAAAGTGACTTTATCCTTTTGGCTTAGAAACATCATTACCTTTATCTACCAACATAATAAGCTACCCTTACCTTCCAGAATAAAGGCTCGTTCTACCAGATCTATGGCTACCTCTGTAGCTTTTCATTCCAGAGCCTCTATGGATGATATATGCGCAGCAGCCATGTGAGCAAGACCTCATACCTTCATATCTCATTACAAATTGGATTTGGTTTCCAGGGGATGAACATCTTTTGGTTCTATGGTGCTAAGGAATATCCTTCCTTAGGGCCACCCAGGACTCAGGTAGCTGGGGACTCAGTCCTAACTGTAAAGAATGAATAAAGATTTACAACTTCAGATAAAGAAGTTATGTCTTACTATAACATTCCATCTGAGTTGTAGATCTTTATTCATTCTTTACTTCCTGCCCTCCTTCCCCCTGCCTGGACTCCTGGTGGACTTTAGGTACTCCTGGTTAGGATATTTGCTCAGACAGAGCCTCCTACTTTTTTCCTATTACTACATCTTTATCTAGAGTGGGTAAACTCAATCTGGATTATCTAAGAGAGGGGCATTGTGGGTAGGTTCTTAGCTGAGAGTATTTGGCTTACGCGAGCTGGGAAATGGCCGTATCAGTTCCGAGGATGGAACCGAGGTCCTAACTGTAAAGAATGAATAAAGATCTACAACTCAGATGGAACATTATGGTAAGACATAATAAGAAGTTATGTACCTACCATAACGTTCCATGTTAGTTGCCTTCATCTCGCCTTCATTCTTGCTGTTTGGGATCGGAGCCGATCCTCGGCTCAAACTCGGCCATCTTCAATAGCTCGAGAGCTGTTTACTGGCAAGAGGCTACCCCTTATCCCATGATGCCTAGCGACAGCTACCCAGATCTCATTTGAAATAGCTAATCCCAGACATAACATGAGAGAAACCAGTTAACAAAAAACTGGTTATTCCATACATCCTAAAAAGTAGAATAGGTTAGGAAGACCTAGGCAGAAGAGTAAAAATAAAGAATACTCAGCCAGTGAAGAAGGACTCCTCTCGATCCACTAGGACAGGGGGACAGAGGGAGAGACGCAAGAAAGAAGGCGAGATGAAGACAACTAACATGGAATGTTATGGTAGGTACATAACTTCTTAATGTTAAATTGTCTATCTCACCTTCATTCTTGCTGTTTGGGACAGCGTCCCTAGCACCTAACATCCTGGGTGGCTCAGTGGAACAGACTCTTCAGAACAGTGGAACTAAAGTCAGCTCTGCTCTGGGAGACCATATCCACCTTGTAATGAGAAATAAAGGTATCGGGGTTTGCCCACGTGGCAGCTGCACAGATGGAATCCATGGGTAACCTAGACTGAAAAGCTATGGAGGTGGCTAATGCCCTAGTAGAATGACCTTTCGGTTTAGTTGATAACTCTTTGTTCCTTAACTGGTAAATAAAGGTAATAGCATGGGACAATCATCTGGATAAGGTCACCTTGGAAACTGGGAGACCTTGTTTGTTTAAGGCATAAGAAAGGAATAATTGGTCTGACTTTCTTATTTCCTTAGTTCTATGTAGGTAAAATCACAATTGTCTATGAATGTCCAATTGGTGAAGCTTGTACTCTGCCTTGTTGCTATGATTTGGGAAGAACACAGAGAGATCTATAGATTGATTTAAATTATTTTCTGAGCAGACTTTAGGAAGAATTGAAGGATTAGTCCTCAGAGCAACTCTGTCCTTGTGAAACAGCAGGTAGGGAGGACGAACGCATAGTGCTTGAAGTTCTGAGACACGCCTAGCTGAAGTGATAGCTACCAGAAAGAGTGTCTTCCAAGATAGAAACTTGATGGAGCAGGATGTTGCTGGTTCAAAAGGAGGCAGAATTAAGGAAGTTAGGACTAAATGAAGGTCCCAAGGAGGATGGGGATCTCCCACTGGAGGTCTAAGAAGAGATGTTCCTTTTAAAAAAGCTTTACAGAGCTTATGAGACATGATGTTAGAATTTGACAAACCAATATGAAAATTAGAAATGGCCACTAATTGTACCCTAATCGTAGCGGAAGCAGCCCCAGAGTGAAATAGTTGTGCTAGGAATTCCAGAATTTGGTGGACTGGGCCGAGAAGGGATCCATATTCCTAGACTCTGCCCAACAAGAAGAACGTTTCCATTTGCTAGCATAAGTTTTTCTCATTGTAGACTTATGAGAGGAAACGATAATCTCTCGGACTGCTGGGGAAATGCTGAGAAGCCTGGCTAAGGGTGGAAGTGGAGCAACCAAGCTGTGAGCTGGAGAGTTTGGAGGGATTGATGCAACCCACCTGATTGATGAACCAGGAGATCTGGAATCGGGTCCAGAGTCCAGGGCTGATTGAGAAGGTAATGGTGCATGAACGGGAACCATATCTGTCGAGGCCAGTAGGGGGCAATGAGGATCATTTTGCAACCCAAGAATTTTGCTTTCTGTATGAGTTTCAGTATCAGGGGAAATGGAGGAAAGGCATAAAGAAGTCCCTGAGGCCAATCGTGGACTAGAGCGTCTCTGGGTATGTGACCTGGAAGCGAAAGAAGGGAGAAGTAGTTGCTGCATTTGCTGTTGAAGGGGGTGGCAAAAAGATCACAGCAAGGCTGTCCCCATTTGCAGAAGATAAGATCCACAACTTCCTGATTCAGAGACCACTCATGAGGCATGAGGATAGCTCTGCTGAGCCTGTCGGCTATGACGTTAGATCTCCCAGGGATGTGTGTTGCAATCAGAAAACGTTGGGAGAAAATTGCCCACTGCCAAAGTCTGAGTGCTTCTCGACACAGGGGGTAGGATCTGGTTCTGCCCTGCTTGTTGATTTACCACACCACTGACATGTTGTCTGTTTGAACTGCAATGGTCCCGGAAGGAAGAGAGTCCTGAAGAGCTTGCAATGCTAGGAGCACGGCTCTCATTTCTAGGACATTTATGTGCAGATGGTACTCGTGAGGTTGCCAATTGCCTTGGACTGTCCTGCCCAGATAATGCCCCCCCACCCTATCAGGGAGGTGTCTGTAGTCACTGTGGCTACCAGAGGGGGTTGTATGAAAGATCTGCACTGAGTAACTATTGGGGAGACCATCCACCAAGAAAGGTGCCTTTTGCATGCCTCTGTGATCAGGATCATGTGAGACATGGGTAGCTCTTGGAAAGACCACTGCGTGAAAAGAAGCCACTGAAGAATTTTCATGTGTAAACATGCTAATGGAAGTAGAAGAATGGCAGCTGCCATGGAGCCCAGAGTTTGAAGGACATACCTGACTTGGATCCTTTTGCTCTGCATTAGGATTTGCACTTGTTGACGAATTGTAGACACTCTTTCCAGTGGCAACCTTACAAACATTTCCCTTGTGTTTAAGTCTGCTCCTATGTAAGTGATAGATTGACAGGGCAACAAGGCAGATTTTTTAAAATGTATTGTAATACCTAGCTGGGTGCAAGATGTGATTGTATAATCCCACGCTTGTAAGAGTTGATGCCTGGTGGTAGCAGTGTGGAGCCAGTCATCTAGATATGAAAACACCTGGAATCCTTGACGTCTCAGGTGAGCCGTGACCACAGCCATACATTTGGTGAACACCCTGGGGGCTGTGGTGAGACCAAAGGGCAGAGCTCTGAACTGGTAATGACTGGCCCCCACCCAAAAGCAAAGAAATCTCCTGGAGCGTCTGTCCATCTTAATACGTTGTTACGCATCCTGAAGATCTATCGAGCACATCCAATTGTCCTGATCCAGGAAGGGTAGAATGGACTGTAGCGTGACTATCTGAAACTTTGTTCTTTGTACAGATTTGTTTAGTCTGCTGAGATCCAGAATCGGTCTCCAGTCCCCCATCTTTTTTGGTACCAAAAAGAACCTTGAGTAAGTTCCGGATCCATGCTGATCTCCGGGGACTTCCTAAATGGCTCTTTTTTCTAGCAGTTTTGAAACTTCTATCACTGCTTGCTCCTTCAGATTGGGAGGAACATCTGGAAGGGCCTTCTTTGACTGTAAGGGGGATTGATGGGAGGGAATTTTGTAACCTCCGGATATAATGGACCGTACCCATCTGTCTCTTGTCAAACTTTGCCAGGCTTTTGGGTACAGCGAAAGTCTTCCCCCGAGTGCCTCCAGAGATGAGCAGCTGGGCAACCCTTCAGGGATGCTGGAAGGGCTTGTCAGAGAAAGATTCTCTGTTGCCATGGTTCTGTGGACCCCCTCTGCCACGACGGCAGCATCTATTATTGTTATTTCCCCCTCTGCCTCTGGAGGAAAAATCACTACATTTGTCAGGCAAGGCTCCCTGAGATTTACAGAACCACATCTTCCCACTCTTCTGACCCTTGGGGTAAGGTCTAGAGGGAGTGGAAAAATGGACTCCCACAGCAGAGAGAGTCTTGCCTTCTTGCTCACACCTAGTCAACATGTCTTTCACCTGTGGCCCAAAGAGAAAGGAGCCATCAAAGGGGGTATTGGTGAAGGACACTCGAAAGGGTTCCGGAAAGTGACACAGCTGCATCCACGCATGCCTCCTGAGGGCCACACCCATGCACATGGCTCTACTCGCTCCATCAGCTGCATAAGAAATGAGCCTCATGGAGGTGTTAACTACAGAATTAAGCGTTGCTAGCTGGGAAGCTACTTTGGCTTGTACTCCATCAGCTGTAGGATCTTGAAGGGTATCTCCAAGCTCTTTAAGGAGATCCCTTTTAAGGAGAGTAAAATGACATAGATAGTTCAGGGACTTCATGGAGAAGGTCACTGAAGCAAGCATTCGCTTTCCATACCTGTCTACTGTCCTAGACTCCTTGTTAGGGGAATGAACATATGAAGAGGTCTCTGATAACTCTTTTTTGGTGGCTGCTGCTACCACCATGGCATCAACAGGCACACCTTTAAAAAGGAATTGCTCATCCTGGGGAGCTGCAATACATTTACCAGGTCTCCTCAGAGTTGGTTCCACTGTGTCCGGAGCTGACCAAGCCTTTTGAGCCACTACAGACATAAGTGGGTCAAAAGGAGGAGAA
This sequence comes from Protopterus annectens, assembly GCF_019279795.1. Lineage (NCBI taxonomy): Eukaryota > Metazoa > Chordata > Ceratodontiformes > Protopteridae > Protopterus > Protopterus annectens. The sequence continues at coordinate 1,322,729,765 of NC_056743.1, forward strand.
ACCCAGGAGATGGAAGGTCAGGAACCGAAAGCATCCAGGAATACAGATTCATCCTCGGTAGGGGCCAGGAGATTCCAGTTTCCCCCTCTGCCTAAGCATTTCCAGGATGTCCGAGAAGGAAACATCTTCAGAGGGGGATCTCGGGGACCCTTCCGATTCATCTAAGTCTGTATCAGAAGTGACAGACTCAGGGGAGTCAATGTGCTTCCTCTTGCACTTCTTCTTCTGAGGGGGCTCCCCTGAGTGATCAGCGGAGGCCTCGGAAGAAGAGGAAACATCCAATGGGGTGTCCTGGAGCATCGGTTCCCTACACTTGGGGTCTGGAGGAGGAGCAGAGGTTAGCACAAACACTACGGGGGATAGAGCCGGTGGGGCTGGTAGTGGAGCTGACTCGGGGGACAGCACATTCCGCATGACCTTAAAGGCTTCCCTGCCTTGAGGCAGTGAAAGCTCCGGTTCTGAAGAAATAGGAATCTTTCTCCGTGCCGAGGGGGACGGCTCTGAGGCCAATGTTGGAGCTGAGCTCACCTGCGCCGATGCTCCGAGAGGGAGAACGGGGTTGGACAAGTGTCCGATGCCACTCGCCCCTCGGAGCTGACGAGGGAGCCCTGGCATCCAGATTCCTCGATCAAAGGTACTATCGAGGGAATTGGAGCCGATGTCAAAACTGAAGGAGGTATGGTTATCGGAGATGATGGTTCCACTACTCAAACCCCAATGAACTCCGGCTCCAAACTCAATGGAGTCAGAGGAGGAATAGAAAGGGAGGTGGATGGAACCGATACCTGTTGAGGAGGGCTAGACAATAATTTAGCTAGTGCCTGTGATTTTAGCAACCTACTTACTACTCTCTCTACATCATGATCTGACAGCCTAGAGGATTGAGAGGAGTGTGAAGAATGGTGGCTATGTTCACTTTGCAATAATGGAGACCGAGGAGCTGAATGAACTGACTCTAATGAATGGGACCTCAGCCTTTTATGGCTCCGAGATGGCTCCGAAACATCCGATGGAGCCAACTTAGGGGTTATCTTGTTGGCGCCAGCCGGAACCAATATACTCAGTAAATCCTGTACCAGAGTCAGCTCCGAAGGTGGAGCCGATGGTTTAGAGGCTTTTGGAGATTTCACTGGCTGGGAACTCTTTGCCGGTGAGTCCTGAGGTTTTAACAGACCCCTAAGGATCAATTTGTTCTTTTGCTCCTGCAGGACTCTTGGACTAAAGGCATGGCAGATAGAACAAGAGTCCTGCAGGTGAACAGCACCCAAACAAAACACGCAACTAGTGTGCCCATCTGTCAGGGACATTTTCTGACAGCACAAGTCACACTTCTTAAAGCCAGATACTTTAGATTCCTTGGTCATAACTCAACCACAAAAAAACAAGTACCAGAAGAGAAACACAGATAGAAAAATTCTACTCTAGTCAAAGTACACCAGACTATGTTTATATATATATATATATATATATATATATATATATATATATATATATATAAACAATCTCTTTTTTTTTTTTAAATGATAACAAAATAGAAGGAAAGGAGAGCCTCTAATTTAAACGGCTGTCCTTGGAACGGGAGTGGGGGAGGGGAGACCTCTCTAACTTAAACGAGTTCTAATTAAAAAGGGACTATTAACAAAGTACTCAACAACACACACACAGTGAATAAAACTAAGAAATGTAAATTATCTAATAGTTGTATGGAGTATAAGAATATATTTCTACACAAAATATTTGAAAATACAAGCCTGAGCCAGAAAATGACACATCCCACAGCTGAAGCGGCAAACGAGATCTGGGTAGCTGTCGCTAGGCATCATGGGATAAGGGGTAGCCTCAAGCCAGTAAACAGCTCTTGAGCTATTGAAGATGGCCGAGTCAGAGCCGAGGATTGGCTCCGATCCCAAACAGCAAGAATGAAGGCGAGATAGACAACTTAACATCTTCTTTTTATCCTGATATTTTGTTATGTCTGTCAAACCAACAGAAGCTAGTAAAGCATTCTTGTATACTTAATAAACCACATGGATAATAGCTCTTATTTATATCTCCTTTAAAATTCAAAGATATTTCTGGTTGTGGTAACAGTGTTTTGTCAAGAAACAGGCATCAAAATTCTATTAAATATTTTACCACTGACATAGTGCCCATGGCTTAGTTAAATCCTGCTATTGGACATTTTCTCCAGTTGCTATACCCACGGCTGCAGAGGCCCCCCTTAATCATCCTTGACTGTGTGGGGGCCCCACAAAAGCTGCTGCTGATTGGGGGAAAATGAGGAAGAAAAAATGTATTAATTTACTAATTATGCTCTTTAACCTGAAGAGGGCTGTGATATGACCCTGTTAGGATGAAGTTGATAATGAACATGAGCAAGGCAAGCACTAGAAAGAACGGCAGCCCAGAGTGACTTAAATCTGTGCAAATTTTGGATTTTAAGAAGAGCTGATATTTCTGATCATCAGGGATGGTTTTCTCTTTCTGGAAGTTTTATAAATACAGGCATAACACCAGATAGTATAGCTCTCAATTTCTTTGCTTATGAATTCAGTGCAATTCCAAAAATAATAGAATAAAGGCTCATTATCGGGACTACATTTTAAATATTACTCTAATGCACTTAAAACGTTAGTAGAGTAACACCTTTTGCATCAAGACATATTTTTGGGCAATAAGTATAAAACTCAGATGTCTGGATTGATTGACTGTTTGTAATCCTGAATAATTTACCAGCAAATCTAACTTTTTGCGAAGGAGAAAGCAAATGTATGAACAAAATCAGGGAAGGTCTGTGAAATCAGGAACAGTGGCAGGCATGCATCACTGCCCAATGAGGTAAATAAGTAACTTACTGCTGCTGCTGCTATCTGATGACTGCTAAACAGCAGTCACTGATCTGGTGTGGCACAATGAGGTAAGTAAGTAACTTAACCCTGCTGCTATCTGATGACTGCTAAACAGCAGTCACTGATCTGGTGTGGCACAATGAGGTAAGTAAGTAACTTAACCCTGCTGCTATCTGACAACTGCTAACCAGCAGTCACTGATCTGGTGTAGCTCAATGAGGTAAGTAATTGACTTACCCCTGCTGCTATCTGATGACTGCTAAACAACAGTCACCGATCTGGTGTGGCTCAATGAGGTAAGTAAGTGACTTACCCCTGCTGCTATCTGATGACTGCTAAACAGCAGTCACCGATCTGGTGTGGCTCAATGAGGTAAGTAAGTAATTTACCCCTGCTGCTGTCTGACGACTACTAAACAACAGTCACTGATCTGGTGTGGCTCAATGAGGTAAGTAAGTGACTTACCCCTGCTGCTATCTGACGACTGCTAAACAACAGTCACTGATCTGGTGTGGCTCAATGAGATAAGTAAGTAACTTAACCCTGCTGCTATCGGACAACTGCTAAACAGCAGTCACTCATCTGGTGTGGCTCAATGAGGTAAGTAAGTAACTTAACCCTTCTGCTATCTGACGACTGCTAACCAGCAGTCACTGATCTGGTGTAGCTCAATGAGGTAAGTAAGTGACTCACCCCTGCTGCTATCTGATGACTGCTAAACAACAGTCACTGATCTGGTGAGGCTCAATAAGGTAATTAAGTGACTTACCCCTGCTGCTATCTGATGACTGCTAAACAGCAGTCACCGATCTGGTGTGGCTTAATGAGGTAAGTAAGTAACTTAACCCTGCTGCTGTCTGATGACTACTAAACAGCAGTCACTGATCTGGTTTGGCTCAGTGAGGTAAGTAAGTAACTTAACCCTGCTGCTATCTGATGACTGCTAAACAGCAGTCACTGATCTGGTGTGGCTCAATGAGGTAAGTAAGTAACTTAACCCTGCTGCTATCTGACGACTGCTAACCAGCAGTCACTGCTCTGGTGTAGCTCAATGAGGTAAGTAAGTGACTTACCCCTGCTGCTATCTGATGACTGTTAAACAACAGTCATCGATCTGGTGTGGCTCAATGAGGTAAGTAAGTGACTTACCCCTGCTGCTATCTGATGACTGCTATCAGCAGTCACTGATCTGGTGTGGCAGTGTCAGTGCTTACCCCTGCTGCTATCTGACGACTGCTAAACAGCAGTCACTGATCTGGTGTGGCAGTACCAGTGCTTACCCCTGCTGCTATCTGACGACTGCTAAACAGCAGTCAGCAATCTGGTGTGGCTCAATGAGGTAAGTGACTTACCCCTGCTGTTATCTGATGACTGCTAAACAGCAGTCACCGATCTGGTGTGGCTCAATGAGGTAAGCAAGTGAATTACCCCTGCTGCTATCTGACGACTGCTAAACAGCAGTCGCTGATCTGGTGTGGCAGTGCCAGTAAGTAAGTTACCATTGCTGCTATCTGACGACTGCTAAACAGCAGTCACTGATCTGATGCGGCAATAAGTAACTTACCCCTGCTACTATCTGATGACTGCTAAACAGCAGTCACTGATCTGGTTTGGCTCAGTGAGGTAAGTAAGTAACTTAACCCTGCTGCTATCTGATGACTGCTAAACAGTAGCCACTGATCTAGTGTGGCTCAATGAGAAAAGTAAGTGACTTACCCTGCTGCTATCTGACGACTGCTAAACAGCAGTCACTGATCTGGTGTGGCTCAAAGAGGTAAGTAAGTGACTTACCCCTGCTGCTATCTGATGACTGCTAAACAGCAGTCACTGATCCGGTGTGGCTCAATGAGGTAAGTAAGTGACTTACCCCTGCTGCTATCTGATGACTGCTAAACAGCAGTCACTGATCTGGTGTGGCTCAATGAAGTAAGTAAGTGGCTTACCCCTGCTGCTATCTGATGACTGCTAAACAGCAGTCACTGATCTGGTGTGGCAGTGCCAGTGTTGCACAATATATTGCTATTTGCTGAAATAACTACATACGTAGGACTGCTATGGCTTATGCTTGTGTGTGTGTAAAAACTATCACTGATTTTTGTCTGTGCATGCACCCATTAATGTCAGGGCACAGACATAATTCTTCTGGGTATCAGTAAAAAATTTACTTAGCAAGTAAATATATTTCAAAGGTAAGACATAAGATATATCACAGAACATTCAGACACTTAGATCTTCTTGAAGTCTGGTGGCCCCCACTAAACAGACTGTATAAATGGATACTGGAGGCTGCCTTAATCATCCTTGACTCTGTGGGGACCCCCACAAAAACTATTACTGGTAGAAGAAAAATGAAGACAAAAAATGTATAAATTTTCTGACTGAGCTGTTTAACCTCAACAATGCTGAGATATGACCCTTTTAGGATAAAGCTGATAATAGCCTCTGGTTTCAACCATATCCATTCTAAAACCAGCCCTGCTCAAATATGTGTGTACAGAAAGCTGCTGGGGATCTGGGGATTGTGTGGTTATTATAACTTTAGTTTTCATCACAGTCAAACCTTAGAGGTGTGCACATGAAGTTATTAAAGCTTGTGATTGAGCTGAGGACAGTGTGGTCATTGTTTGATTACTTTTCTCACAGACCTCAAAGGTGTAAAAAGGTTACTATAACTTGTGTAGGAGTGGTGTACTGTCTAAGAGCAACAAATTAGAATATATTAGTGAAATCATTCTCACAATCACACATCAGGCACATATACATGGGGCTGACTTTGAGGTTAGAGGTGAGGAAGCATGCTAGGTATACATATATCAGTAGCCACTTGAAATATATGGCTAAGGCAATTTAAACCTCTACTTTCATCTCAGTCTAACACCAGAGGGATGTATAGGCAATGACTGTCTTTTGTGGGGGTTTAGGGAAGGAGGCAGTATTCCTAGCTAAGACCTATGTATTTCCGCAACTGGCTCGTTAGCTTATTGTGAGTTACTATTTTGTCAGCTTTGAACATTAAGCCTTGGGCACAGCTTACGTCTTCCTTGAAAGAAAATATAAGACTGAAATTATTTTCTTTTTCATGATTTTTGTTTAGGCCACCATTGGAGTAAAATGTTGAGAAAATGGTCTGAAATGCATCCCAGGGCACATATATAACCCCTATGGCTTTGGCTTAATTGAGTTATTTCCTAAATGGTTATTGCTGTGTTGTCTTGGTCAGGAAAGAAGTGCTGAAAGTATGGAAAGAAAACTAAAGCTGAACAGCAGCAGTGAATTTCTTTCCTTAATAATAATTTCTGTTCAAGCAATTACTGGATGAAAACATTGTGTAAAAAGAAAAAAAAAACTTTAAAATGCACTTCAGAGCATATAGAAAATTATGGCTTCTTGAAAAAGCTGAGACTAAGACAAAATGTGAGAAAAGGAAGAAAAAAGTAACGTGCATGGTATGGGGAGCCCAAAATGGGGTGAGGGATCATATGTGGAGCCCAAAAGGGGGTGGGAGATCAGAGGAGAGGACTGGAGGGTGTGCGGGGGTGGTGAAAGAGTAGGCCTAGTTATCAGTCCAGACCTGTACATATAGTTGTTGTAATGTATCATTGTTGCAACTAAATGCCAGTAACTGTAAGTGTCCCTTTGTTAGACACATCAGCAAAGTGTGGCATATACGCCTGCTGTAGTGTAACAGCTTGTAGCTAAGGTCTGTCTGTACGTACTACTAAAAGTTTGCAGCACAAACTAAAAGGTTTCTAGGAGATGTGGCATTGACAGGATGATACTTATACTGGAAGTGCCTAGGGGGCCCCAACTTGACATTTGCTGGAGGCCCCCGAAATGCTAACACCGGCCCTGGACATCACTCACTGTTCAGCTGATTCTCCACAGTACTTTAGAATGTACCTCTCAAACATGCACAATTAGAAATGCATCATAACACTGACAGATTCTCTAAACATTCTGTATATACAGGGAAATACTGAACATTTAAAAAAAACTTATTTACATTTCACAATTAGACATGCTGGCATACAATGCAAGTTAATCTGAAAATATACACAAATCTCCTGCCAGACATGCTAATACAGATGACAGTGTTTTCACTTTCTTTACAACCGTTTATTACTGTTAAGTTCTATCCACGCACTACAACATTAACAGTAGCCTGCAGTCACCAAAAAAGAGCAGTGGGAAGCTGTTAAACACTTCATTTACACTTTTTTTCTAAAGCCTGACTGAAGTGTTTAACAGTCTCTATGAAGTATTTACCTGTCTGAATGAAGTGTTTAACAGCTTCCCACCTCTCTTCTGTGGTGGTTGCTGTTTGTGTGACAACAGTTAAGCGTTACAGCACTACTGCACTTTGTTCTCTAACGTTTGAATATGAGGCCACTGGATCACATACCATGCAGGTGCAACATTAGCTTAATTTGTAAGTTTCTATAAAATGTTGGAAGTCATAAAACAATAAAACACTTCCAAGACAATACTGAAAGCCTTTATTTCTAGACATTTTGTCTGTTACTGCACTGAAACTGAAAGATAACATCCTTTTAATATGTATCCATAAAGTAATTTAATTTCTGCTATTTTTCTGAAGTTAACCTCTTGTGTTCCAGTTTCCATTGTTAAAATATATACATCCGAACAGTTACAGTAGTGCAGGTACATTTTTGTTCTAATCCAGTACAGTACACTGTGGTTACTTCATTAAACGGCACTTTGTAAAATACCTGTACAGCACACATGTCTGTATAAACCATCTTCTATGACATACAGTTCTAATACATTCGTAACACAAGCATATGAATCATGTTGATATTCACAAATGACATATAATTATTTACAAAATTCCAGACAGCTGGGCTGGCAGTATCTCCATTAGTGACAACCCCCCCCCCTTCCCTCGAAGACTCAAGCTAGTTTTTCAAGTGATTCTTGAGAAATGTTGCTTGAGAGGGTTAAGCCTATTTGGGAATACCTTACCCCATTCCCTGTCTTGAGAGCCCATCTGCATTGGCATTGATAACAAAACTGCAGTGCTGCACTCTCATATCATATGCTCTCAACCCTAGGCTCCACCTTAGTAATTTGGCATTTTGCTGGCTGTCTCAATGTAGCCATGTTAAGGTATTGTGGTCTATAACTACAGTGAATTTCCTTCCATACAGATAAGGCTGAAGTTTCTGAAGTGCCCACACTATGACTAGACATTCCTTTTCTACAGCTGCATAGCATTACCCTCTGGGTTGGAGCCTATGGCTGAGATATACCACTGGGTGCTCTTCTCCCTTTGAGGAAACCTGGCTAAGTACAGCCCCCACCCCATGGTTTGAAGCATCCACCTGTGCAACAAATTGTTTGCTGTAATCTGGACTGGCTAACACATGGGATCCACCCAAAGCTCCTTTAAGCTTCTGGAATGCATGCTCACATGCTTGGGTCCACACTACCTTATCTGGCCTGTTTTTCCTTGTCAGGTCTTTGAGGATAACAGCTATGGTATTATAATTGGGGACAAACTTTACTTAGTACCCTGCTGACCCTACGAATGCCCTCACCTGCTTTTTGGTAACAGAGGCAGGCGATGCATGAATGGCTTCCACTTTGGCAGGTTCTGGCTTGATCTTACCACTCCCCACTCTATGTCCCAGGTAGGAGACCTCTGCCATAGCCACCTGACACTTACTGAGCTTAATGGTCAACCCTGCCCTCTGTATTCTGCCCAGCACCTCCCCGACATACTGAAGGTACTCTTCCCAGGAATGGCTATAGATGGTAATATCATCCAGGTACGCTGCTCTACCAGCTGCTGGAAAGTTGCTGGGGCATTTTTCATTCCAAAGGGCATCTTTGTGAACTCATAAAAGCTGAAAGGAGTCACAAAGGCTGACATCTCTCTAGGGTTGGAAGTCAAGGGCACCTGCCAGTAACTTAGTAAGACCAACAGTGGTAAGATACTTAGCCCCACCCACTCAGATGCTCTAGGGCTTCATCTGTCCTAGGCATGGGGTAAGCATCTGACTCTGTGTGACTATTTAATTTCCTGTAGTCCACACAGAGCCATCCTTCTTTGGTACCAGCACCACTGGGGAGGACCATGGACTGCTGGACACCTGAATTACCCCTAGTTCCAACAATTCCTGTATCCCCTACCTTAGAGTCTGTTTGACTCGATCAGGCACCCTATAAGGGGCCTGCTTAATAGACCTTTGGGATCCTGTATCCACATGGTGCTGCACCAGGTGGGTGCACCCAGGTTTCCCAGTGAGCATGCCCCTAAATTCCTGTAATACTGTTCAGATTTCTTGAACCTGGGTAGGGGCTAGCTACTGGAATATTGCTACCCCTTCCATTAAGGTGTCAGTCTGAGCCTCACTGAGGAGATCAGTAACCAGATCCCCCTCAGACTCCTCCTGCCATTCACTGCAAATACTTTGCACCAGGGCCTCCCTATCATGGTATGGTTTCATCATCTTCATATGGTACAGTTTGTGCCCCTGCCTCCTGACTAGCAGTTCTACCATGTAGTTAACATCACTGACCTTCCTTACCATCTTGCAGGGTCTCGCCGAGGCTGCATGCAGCTTGTTGTGTCTGACAGGAATGAGAACCATAACCTGCTGCCCCACAGCATACTCTCTAGCATAAGCATTCCTGTCATACCAGACCTTTTTCTGCTGTTGGGTTTCTGTCAGGTTCTCCTGGGGCAAGACCATGAGTTGCCTGAGCCTTGTCCTGAGGTTTAGGATATATGGCACAACAGACTCATTGTGGGATTCTCACTCACCTTCCCACTTATCTCGAATCAAATCCAGAGGTCCCTTCACCCTATGCATACAGCAGGTCAAAGGGTGAAAATCCTGTGGATGCCTGGGGCACCTCTCTGTAAACAAACAGCAGATGGGGAAAATATTTGTCCCACTCCCTCTTAAACTGGTCTGCAAATGCCTGTAGCATGGTCTTTAATGCAGAGTTTAACCTCACAACCAGCCCAGTAGTCTGGGTATGGTAGGGGGCGGTCTTTAAGTGCTTCACCCCACAGTGCTTCCACAGACAAGCCAGCAGGTCTGACATGTAAGTCGCACCTCTTTCAGTCAGTGTTTATTTTGGGAAAGCTACCCTGCTGGAAATCTCTAACAAAGCATTTGCCACCTTTTCTGCCTCAATGGAGGACAGAGCCACTGCCTTAGGGTATTTGGTAGCATAATCTACTACCCTAGGATATACTTTTTCCCTTTGGAACTTGGGGTACTCAAAGGTCCCACAATATCCATAGCTACCCTGTAAAATGGCTCCTCAATCACAGGCAAAGGCATCAAAGAAGCCTTGACCTTGTCTCCTACCTTGCCTACCTTTTGGCACTGCTCACGGGTCCTGCTGTACCCTGTTACATCTCTGGAACTACCAGGCCAATAAAAGTTCTGCATAATACATCTCTTGGTATGCTTTATGCCCATATGATCTGCAAGGTGAATATCATGGGCTATGGCTTGAAGTGCCAGATAGTAGTCTCTGGGCACTACCAACTGCTGTATTCTCTCACCCTCTAGCCCTCCCTCAGGAGTCCACTCTCAGTACAGTAACCCTTTGTCCCAGTATACAGATTCTCCCTTCCTTTGAGAATCAGGAGCCTCACTGCCTGCCTCCCTCAAGCCCTGTAATGTAGGGTCTGAGAGCTCAGCCTGTCTCAACTGTCTCTTGGTAACCCTTCCCAGCTGCCCTTCCACAGGAAGTCTGGTATCCTCTGACAGCAGTGCCTCACTGTCAGCCTGGGTACTACTACTCACCTCTGCCCTTGCACTCACTCTGTCCAAGGGAACATCAGTACCCATAAGCAGCTGTGGCTCATCTTTAGTCTCACTGTTGCAGGATAGCTCCCTCTCTGAAGTGACACCACAGCAGTCCTGGCTTCAAGTCTGCTGTCTATCTGGGTCCCCCCCAGGCTACCAGACCTACATTCTTGTCTCCAAGCCTGACTGCATGTAACTGCATGCACACAAGGTACTGTAGTATCAAAATCATTCCCTATCAAGACATATGCAGGATAACCTCAAACACACCTACTTGCTTTCTTTTCCACCCTCTCAGTCAAGGTGAACCCTAGCCAAAGGTGTTTAGAATGGGGTCCCTCCTAAAACTCTGACTGGAGTAGACTGCCCAAGCAAGTAGTGCTCCTCTTTAACCATTGTAGGCTTCACAGTGGTTAGGTCAGAGGCTGTGTCTCTCTCTTAACAGTGGCCTGTTTCCCATCTGCTAAGATAGGATACAATCTCTTGTGGTAGTTTGGCACCCTTGCTGTCTCCAGGCAACTTACTGCTGGCATTCTGGAATTCTCACTTACTGGCTCTCCTGCCTTTTCTTCCCCACCTTGCCTCCATGGACATCTATATGCTACATGGCCCCATTGGTTGCATTTAAAACATTTAACTTTTGGTCCTGGCCATGTACCTGGACTAGTGGCTGCCTACCATGAGTTCCCTTAGACCCATGAGCAGCACCGGGCATCCCTTTCCTGTGCAGTGGTGCCCTGCTTGTTAGGTATAGGTCTCCCTTCTTCCACAACTCATCTGCTGTGTTACATTCTCTATCTTCTAACCAAATTCTCATGTCCTCAGACAAAGTGTTAAGGGCTTGTTCCCTCACCAGAAGGTCTGCCAGACCTTCAAAAGTGGTGATCTGACACCCACTCACCCATCTATGAAAATAAGTGCTTAACTCAGCAATATATTCACACACACTTTCATCTTCCTTGCATCTATGCTCACAAACTTTTTTCTAAAAGCTTCAGATGTTAATTTAAAACACTCTAAGAAACAATTTTTAACTGTATTATAACTTAAGCAATCAGACAATTTAGAAATAGCAGTTACAGCTGTACTGTGGAGTAAGGGAGTCAGGAACCGTACCCAGAGCCCTTTGTCAGCATTATACTATTTACATACCCTTTCAAACATATGAATAAAACTGTCAAAATTATCACCCTCTGTAAATTGTGGAAGAAATTTACTGACCTTTGTTGCTTCTGAGGTTTGATTATTCCCTTCCCCATTACCTCCATGACCCTGGCAAAGAGTCAGCATCTCCTTTTTGTGTTGCCTCTGCCTCTTATTTTCTCTAGCTTCCAGACATCTCAGTTTCTCATTTCCTTCAGCTTCCAGGCATCTCAGGCTCTCTGCTGATTCTATTTGCAAATGTTTGGCCTCTGGTTCAAGTCTCTTTAATTCCAGATGGATTTTTAAGTCCTCTGTGGAAAGGTTGAACTGTCCATTTTCTGACAGTTTTACATCTCTAGAGATGTCTGGTTGTCTTCCTGGTTGCTGGTCTGTGATGCAGCTGTGACTAAGGCTGCAATCATCTCTGCTTTAGTCAGGTTGGCATGCACCAGTTCTTTATCTTGGCACATCTCAGCCAACTGGCTCCTTGTCAGCTTGCCACACTCCTCTGTTGACATCTTGTCTGCTCTCCCTGACTAACTAAGCTAACAAAAATAAATAAACCTATTGTGATATAAAACTCTGAATGTTCACTGTGTGGCTGATTGAGAGTAAAAACACCTTCTTTAGTGACAACTGTTTACAGGCTAAAGGAATTTCAATATCCACACCACTGAATCCCAATATATGGATATCCCACCACTGCCAACCCATAAATGTGATGCCCCACCACTGGACCAGTAATCAAGGAGCCTCAATCCTCACCACTAGCACCAGAGGGGGACATACATTGGGAGGATGATATGTTACACACACAGTATTTCAAGATGCAGCTTTCTGCATCAAGTGCAATTTCCCTTAAGAAGACACAGAGACCACAATCAGTCCAGGATTGATTTCTCCCTCTTTCTGCTGATCCCTGATAAGACTCCCCACTGGCACAGCTATAGAGCTGAGATCTCAGCTGAGTGACCAAGCCAAGACCTCCAGCACTCTCTCTGTCCAACCAGTGCTTCATACCTCTGCCCAAGCAGCTGACACACCCCCCCCCACACACACACACACACACACACACACACACACACACACACACACACACACACTCTCTCTCTCTTTTTGAGTTTTGATTTATACACACACATGCACACACACACACACACACACACACACACACACACACACACACACACACACACCTGGGAAAGGCTGGCACAGGTTTACTAACTATGTCCCTTCTGCCCAAACTATAAGGTTACCCTGCCACCAGTCACTCCTTATCAGCTACTTTAAGGCCCTTAACAAAGTGTGCCCAATCTTACTGTGTAATGTTACTGTTAATACAAATGGTAGTTTGACCAAGAGCAAGGCTATTAGGAGTGGCCTACAGTGTCACCAAATTAATATGTAAATACTCTCAGAACTTAAATATGTCTCACATATATATATCAGCCACAATGAAAGGTTTAACCATATTTAATAATAAATAAAAGAACATAAAAATACTCAGTATATGATCACAGTAACATCAGAGTTCAAAATCATAGGAAATATTTAAAACAACATTGCAAGACAGTCTCATTGATAAGATCAGACCATAAATTAATTTCACTGGATGTCCACATCCCGAACCCACCCCCAGCCCAGAAAACCACAGTGAAAAACTTCTCAAAAGCGAACTTCTCACTTCTCAAAACTGAAGTGGAATCCTTCAAGGCCCCAGGGCCAGTGGAAACTACTGCCCAAACTGCAGAACCCTATATAAACGCATTCTACGGACATCTCCAGGAATGCATGGATCATGCTATCCCAAACAAAACCAAGAACCAATCATCCAAAGGCAGGCGTCCAGTCTGGTGGACCCCTGCCATAAATAAACTGTACAACAGAAGGAGGAAGCTACTACATGATAGAGAAAAATCCCTAATAGGGAAGGCATCTCTGATCAGTACTAGCAAAAAATTACGATCCCCCTTTTGAACCTGGTTGACTTCTTCGAAACAGTCACCAAAGCCATAGATGAAGGGAAGGTAGTCCACACAACCTATCTGGACCTTGCAAAGGCATTTGACACAATACCCCACTCGGGCATCATAGATAAGCTGTCCAGCTTAAATATAAACCCCTGTGTCACAAGATGGGTCGCAAACTGGCTCAAAGACAGAACCCACAGAGTGAGAGTTGCTGGAGCCATGTCAGACTCGAAACCAGTCACAAGTGGCATCCCACAGGGTTCTGTCCTGGGGCCACTCTTGTTCGGTATATACTTTTCCGAGGTACAGGCAAACGTGGAAGGACTATGGCTCACCAAATTTGCAGACGACTGCAAACTGGGCGCCATAATCGACTCTCCAGCTGACACAAACATCCTTCAAAAAGGTCTCACATAGACAGATAACTGGTGCCAGCGCCATGGTTTAAAGCTAAATGCCAAAAAATGTATAGTCATACCCTTTGGCAAAAACAATGTGCCCACAAATTACCACATAGGCGGAAACCCATTAAGTACAGAGAAAGTTATTAGGGACCTGGGGACCCAAGTTGATAGCAATCTCTCCTTTGAAAACCATATTGCCAAAGTGGTTAGAAAGACCTTCTACATAGCCCACCTCATCACAAAGGGTTTCACATCTAGATCAAGAGAGGTAATCGTGCCCCTTTATTCATCCCTCATCAGGCCCATCATAGAATACAATGCCCCTTTTGGGATGTTCATTACCCGACACCTGCAGCAATTAGAGATACCCCAAAAGTATCTCACCAAGAGGATCAAGGGTCTCAAACAGATGCCATATGCTGCTTGGTTAAAAAAACTCCAGCTCTACTCAGTTGCATACCGCCTACTTCGAGGCGATCTATGCCTGACATACAAAGCTATGTCAAATCCAGAATTAATGGACATGCTCCACCTTAGTAAATCTAAATCCCTTAGAGCCACACGCTCGAGGGACTTGAACCTCAGCACAGAAATAAATAGAACTTGCTGGAGGGACAGGTTCATAACCCAGAGGCTCCCTTCGCTCTGGAATAGAATTCCAGTTCATGTGAGTCAGAGCACCTCGCTGAATCTCTTCAAGAAGAATCTTGATAGGTGGATGGGGGATCGTAGGTTTGTCCCAGGGATTACTCCCGTGTCACTATTAGACAGAGGCACAGTAAACTAAACCTTAAAAAGGGCATAGTATACTCAAATCAAGGGGTGGCGTAAACCATACAGAATTGGGCTAGGCTTATAATTGCCCCAGGGCAGATAGCCTAGTATGAACCTATGAACTTATAAGAAAAACATCTAAATTAAGCTTTGCTATATTCCTGACTATATGTAAAAGAGGTACTGTAGTCTAGTGCACTTACTTACAGAGCAACAAGGCAGATGTGGTGAGTGGATCTTGATGTTTTCAGGTCAAAGACAAAATACAGAATACTCTGTCTCTCTCAAAGAGTTCTTAAATTAATATATCAAATATTAGTGCTGGGATAGCTTGCAGAATTATATCATTTCTTGTCATCTGACTCTATCCCAGGTGAAAAACAACCATCGATGAAGCTGGTAGCATTTAGCATCTACCTGTGAAAATATATAGACCTCAGATCTTCGGCAAATGGTGGAAGTCATAAAACAATAAAACACTTACGAGACAATACTGAAAGTCTTTAGTTCTATACACTGTATCTGTTACTGCATTGAAACTGAAAGATAACATCCTTTTATTACGTGACCATAAAGTAATTTAATTTCAGTTATTTTTCTGAACTTAACCTCTTGCATTCCAGTTTCCATTGTTAAAATATGCACATCTAAACAGTTGCAATAGTGCAGGTACATTTCTGTTCTAATCCAGTGGGGTACACTGTGGTTACATCTTTAAACAGCACTTTGTAAAATATCTCTTCAGCACACACGTCTGTACAAGCCATCTTATATGACATACAGTTGTGATATATTTGTTACACAAGCATATAAAGCATGTTGAGATTCACAAATGACATATAATTATTTACAAAATTCCAGATAGCTGGGTTGGCAGTATCTCCTTTCGTGACAGTCATAAATCAAGACATTCTCTCAGCAGTGACTGTGCCTTTAAATGCTTTCTAAATATAGTGTTTCCTGCTGTGGTATACATAATAAAATATTACAATTTGCTCTGATAGCATATTTTACCACAGTTATCTCCAGAGCCACAACATCCTTTAGAAATGTTGTTTTGGATAACATTTATACAGCTGCAGCTAGGTCATCTCTAATGACCCAAATGCTGACCATCCCTTCCAGATCTTGGACTTGGTTTGGGGTGGCAGTAATAAAGGAGGAAGCAAACAGTAATGAAATGTGATTGTAGTAAAATGCTGTCATGTGCTACAGCTGCCATTTCTTATCTGTGATGACAGCTTTAAATAGGACATGTTTACACAGGTCACTTTGAAGATATAATACAAAATGATTGGATTATCCTATGTCCATTCATTGTCTAGTTGGCTGTTTGTTCCTGCATGCAGAATGTGTAAAACAAATGACTGCTTCAGATGTTTTCTTGTGGAACATCTATTTGGTGATGTGATTAGAGAAAGCTTGTTTTGTATCAGACTGTCCTGTAAATTAATGTAGCCTTTTGGAACACTGAATAGTCCATCAGATGTCTATGCCTTTTAAAACAAAGTCCAGTTTAATAACAGGTACTGCTCACTTTCTGGTACATTTCATCCAAATATTTAAATTTCATTCAATGTTTAATGTATTCTAACTTCTTTTCATTTATTTTATTTCATTAAAGTGTAGTGTTGCATTTTCCAAGCCAAGTATAAATAAAAAAAATCTGTAGAGATGGACATAACCTCTTTACTATATACAGTATCAAATTATATATATTTTAATGCACGTTTATCATTTTTGCATTTAAATTGTATTGGTACACTTGTTATGCATCTTTGTTTTACAGTTCACTTCATTTTTGGTTATAAGCCCGATATTAAATTGCTATGTGGTTTAAAAAATGAAAACTATGGAAAGCTTTTGAGGTATTGGCTTCACTACCCGCTCATTTGTTATGACAGTTCCCATACTTCCCTAGAAAAGCAGCTACTGATTTACATTATTGATTTAAATAATGAATGATCCCACATGCTACATTTCCATATAGGATATTTCACATACATGTCTTAGCCGAGAATTTGTTTTCCTAGGATATAAAACTCTCCTGCTGTTGCAATTAGCACAAACATTTGTAGCTTGTATATCAAGAAGTTGCCCTTGCCAGCAAAACTAAATGCAAAAATAATACATTAGTGCATCAAAAACTATATAAGATGGTAGTGTATATAGTAAGAAAGTGGTTTGTTTATGAAAAATTGCCATGGAAAGTCCAAAAATTAACTTTAATTTCATTGATAGGTCGGAACCCTTAAAAATTTATTGAGGCTAAAAACACCTGCCATGACATGAAAAATGAGTAACCCCAGAGTGCCTTGCTACCTAAATCAGCATATAAACTACCACTATAGTTCCATGCTAACTGTAACAACACATAGCTATATCATAGTAAGACAAGATGTCAGCGGTGTACCACTATAGTTCCATGCTAACTGCAACAACACATAGTGATATCATAGTAAGACAAGATGTCAGCTGTGTTTTGCAAGCAATAATGCCCAACAGAGTGTGTGTTATTGTGGAAACAATGCACACCCGAGGATGTTCTGATGCCGGATGCCTCGGTAATGGAAAGCATTATTGCGTTTAAAAGTGGGCTATCTTATTACCATATATATTTTAATATTTTTGATGTAAAATAGTTCTTTTATCTAATGTTTCAGACTTGTTCTGGTATATGTAATGTAATTGTTTTTGGAGGAATTATTTTACATCCAAAAACAAAACAAACAAATACAAAACAATTTAATAGATAGCCCATTCTCTAAGTGCAGTAACAGCCTTTAGGGTGTGTTTTATTGTGTAAATAATATCCAGAGGTGTAGAGACCCTCCTCCTGCAACTTTAGGCCTTAAAACACTCCTGGACATGCATTTTATACATAGTAACACACGCAATGAAGGACATCATTGCTTGATTAGTGAATGGGAGACCTGTATATTGCCACTCTGATTGGAGAACAAACGTTCTCTAGCAGGGTGTTAATGTACAGGTAATGCCCACTGTCATGAGTCTGTTGCTGTACAGCAGTATATTTGGCTGCTGTAGAGCTTGGACAAATAAAATGCCACTGGCTGCCGTCATTTACACTCACTAAACAGCTCTTTTGCTGTTAAGTGAGTGCAAAAGATTAAAAAAAATAGAAGAGTGGTTTCTGTGTGTTCATGTTTCTGCCTGCATCTGTGTATGCTTGCTTACATGCATGAAAGCGGGGCGGGGGGATCAAGCAGTGGTTACAACAGGCAGTCCATGAGCACATTTTTGTTAAAAATTAAGAGGTATGACATTTTCAGTGGTGTTTGTAAAGCTACATTGCTTCTGAATGTGTGTGTGTGTGTGTGTGTGTGTGTGTGTGTGTGTGTGTGTGTGTGTGTGTGTGTGTGCGTGTGTGCGTGTGTGTGTGTATGTGTGTGTGCGTGTGCGTGTGTTCATGTGTGTGCGTGTGTTGTGCGTGTATGTTTGTGTGTGTGTGTGTGTGTGTGTGTGTGTGTGTGTGTGTGTGTGTGTGTGTGTGTGTGTGTGTATGTCTAGACATTAAACATTTACCAAATTTATATTTTGGATGCAAAATACTTCCTCCAAAAACAGTTACACAGACTACAGGAAGTTTGAAACATTATGTAGAGGAACTATTTTACATCAAAACTATATTAAAAAAATATATATATATATATATATATATATATATATATATATATATATTAAAAAACAAATACAATACAATTTAACAGATATTTTGCTATCAACTGACAATAATGCCCATCAGGGTGTGTGTGTTATTGCATAAATAACACCCTTCCAGGGATGCAGATGGCCTCCACCTGCAGCATCAGGCCTCAAAACATCCTTAGGTGTGCAATATTTACACAATAAAACACACCCTGGTGGACGCTATTGCTTGCATAACATTCATCACGTGTTATTCAGAACTAACATATGTGATGGTTTACTAATGAAACCATAATGTAAGCAGCAGTTCTTGTAAAGAAGTACTTTGTGTTTGAGTATCTTAAATGTTTTGTTGGTGTGTGTTAATTATTGCCAGTACCTGCCATGACATGTTTTATTTGAAGTGTGGTCACAGAGAAAAAGATGAGTGGACAGTGATACTAAAATATCAAAAAATATACTATAATCTTCATTTTCTCAAACTACTTGCAGCTTTCACATCAATAAATTAATCTGAAATTAATTTAATTGTAAAACAAAGATGCACAAGAAGGCAGCGATATCCTTTATTAGTCAAATTGTCCAAATCAGCCCATTTCAGCCACTGGATAGACTTTTGCGCATATCATGAGAGATAGACAGTATAAAGATTATATGTTACAACAGAGTGCATAGAATGGCAAAGGTAACATGACATATTTGTAAACATAATTCAGCACACAGAGACTTAACAGGTTTTATTGTATTGTCACTTATCAGTCAGTGGGCCTGATCCTAAAAAAAAAATATTGGTCATCATAGAAGGGCTTCTACCATCCTACAACACTAGCCTAATAATAAATTCCAAATTCTACATTTGGTATGACATAATTTCATGGGCAACATGCTCAATATCCTACCTGACACATGATGCCAGGATTGCTTACCACACCCAAAATATGAGGAGCAGGTGATGAGATTCATTATAAATGAATGTGATTAACTATTCCTCATAATAAGAAAACAAGAATGAAACAAGAAGTTGCAGGGCTGTCGGATATTTAGTGGTGGTGGAATTGTAAAAATGGTAGAAAGTAGGTTGGATGGAACTATTTTCTCTGAAGGGACAGACTTAAGTTGTCTTGGTATCCTTTCTTGTGTTTCTGGAATGTAATAAATAAATACATATATATTAGATATAGCCATAGGGG
Source organism: Protopterus annectens (assembly GCF_019279795.1). Lineage (NCBI taxonomy): Eukaryota > Metazoa > Chordata > Ceratodontiformes > Protopteridae > Protopterus > Protopterus annectens. Next base: position 1,322,749,554 of record NC_056743.1, read on the forward strand.
TCTAGAGAGAACACTGACCCCGGAAGATCGACAATGGAGAAAACCAAAAGCTGAGAATCCCAACGGTAAGAACACCGATATGTTAAGGTAAGTGTGCGATAGGGACAGACGTTAGGGTCAGGGTGTGGGTAAGGTAAGTGTGTGATAGTGACGGACGTTAGGGTAGGGTGCAGGTCAGGTAAGTGTGCGATAGTGACGGACTTTAGGTTTAGGGGCGGGTTAAGTAAGTTAGGGTTAGGGTGCGGATAAGGTAAGTGTGCGATAGTGACGGACCTTAGGGTTAGGGTTTGGGTTAAGGTTAATGCATAGATAGTTGTGTATGTAAGGTTTAGTGTAGGTTTGTAAGGTTTTTGGTGTGCTTGGGTTGTGTGTGTGTTTTTCTTGAAAGGTATTTGTTTTGTTGATTGTCGGGATTGTGGTTTGTCGGGCATGTGAAGTTTCGTGTTTTTGAACTTTTGGTTTTGTCGTGTCAGCTATTTCGATTTCGGTGTTATCAGGTAGACCCAGCCATAGATATAGTGTCAAATTCCATAACACTGATGTAGCAAGAATGAACAGCTTTCATTATCCTGGTCTCACTACACTAAAATGTACACGTCTATGGTTAATTGTCAAACAGTACATTCATCAAACAGCTGTTCATCGAATACTAATTGTTGGAAATTCTGTTAATCGAATGGCCATATCATTGTAATGAGTTTCATTGAACAATGATAGTTGTAAAGGAAGCATTGCCAAATACTTACTTACTGGTAACATAGCTATAAAAAAACCTACCCTTTCCCCACTGTAGACCAACCTCGGAGTTGGTATATATAATTAGTGGGGGTGCTCCCCACAAATTGAGTGTCCAGTGTTGTACTAATGTTGCCCTTGTACCCCGCTAATTTTATATACCAACTCAGAGGTCGCACTACAGTGGGGGAAATGGCAGATTTCCTTATAGCTACATTACTGGTAAGTAAGTATTTGGTAATGCTTCCTTTATGTTGGCCAATTATCATCATTTGATGAAAATCATTACAGTGATATGACCATTCGATTAAAGGAATTTTTGACAATTAGTACTCAATGAGCAGCCATTTGATGAACGTGCTGTTCAACAATTAACCATAGACCCAAAATATACAATCCAACCCACCCCCTGGGATTGTCCACTCAGTTTAATACCACTAGCACTGAGGTATCAAACTGAATGGAGTGTCACTACACCCAGCTCTCTACCTATGCTATGTGTAGAACCGAAGTTACCAGAGGCGTCAGAGTAACTGCACAGTCTGACCAAAAGTCTCAGACGGAGAAGTCCCATGTCTGTAAGAACCTGCTTGCAATACCATGTCTGATATACAGGTGGAGCAGCACAGCATGAGGCCATTTAGAAAAACAGTGCCATCTCTAGCATTCATAGGTTCATAGGTGTGTATTGGGCTAACGACCACAAGGCTCTTTTTAAGCCTAGCCATGCATCCCAAATCTCTGACAAGTTCTGGCACCCTTGACAAGTGTAAGTAGGGGCTTGGGAGATAAAACATTTACAAACAGGGGCCTGGGAGATAAAACAGTTACAAACAGGGGCCTGGGAGATAAAACAGTTACAAACAGGGGCCTGGGAGATAAAACAGTTACAAACAGGGGCCTGGGAGATAAAACAGTTACAAACAGGGGCCTGGGAGATAAAACAGTTACAAACAGGGGCCTGGGAGATAAAACAGTTACAAACAGGGGCCTGGGAGATAAAACAGTTACAAACAGGGGCCTGGGAGATAAAACAGTTACAAACAGGGGCCTGGGAGATGAACCATTCACAGGCTGCTTGTGTCCATTAGAAACTTAGGTGGCAAACCAAGGATGAATTTCCAGTTTCCCATATCCAGTTGTCCAAATTACACTTGAATAGGGTTAGAGAAGAACTCTGCTTCACATGGATGGGGAGCCTGTTCCAGCGATGGGATAGTCTCTGGGATACATACCTGTCTCTGGGAAACATACCTATCTCTGGGATGCATACCTATCTCTGGGATGCATAACTGTCTCTGCAGCAGGTCCTATCAAAATGCGGTCTGACAATAACTTGTATGGCAGGCATGTATGTTCCCTCAACAGCCTGTAAGAGACAGAATACAGGGACAGGGCTTTGAGGCAGTCTGCTTAGGACAGGTTTTCTTATGTCCTGTATTCTTTTAGTGAGGAACGTCTGAAAACTTTCCAGTTGATGGATATGCCTGGTTAGATACATAAAAAAGCGGGTATTGTACTTAATGATAGGTCTGATGAATGCTAAATACAGTGGAACAATGATTTCCTTGGACCTAGATGCCATACCTTTGTTTATAAGTTGCACAACACAGAATGATCTCCTCCCTGCGGTAGATATGTGAAGGTTAAAGGCTAGATTACTCACTATGTGCATCCCCCCCCCCAAGTCCATGATTACTGGGTCAGCTCTTGGGGGGGGTGTTATCAATATGATACTTACCAGGGATGGAGGACTTCCAGAAGGATGCTGTTATGCAATTCTTGGCATTTAGCTTTAGACTATGGTTCTGACACCATTTGTTTGTCTATGCCAGCCCTTCTTGGAGAACATTTGTGTCAGTGGGAGATTCAATGACAGACAGCTCCTAATTTGCAATTATCTGTTGAATTTAGTCATCTAGAGGCCACTGACATTGGCCTTGATTTCAGAGAAATAAGTGCCAAACAGGAGTGGTCCCTGGACCAATCCCTGAGGGACTCCACTTTTCAATGGCCTCCTTGTAGAGGTGTACTCCCAATTCTAACTTCCTGAGTCTTGTCTGTGATCCAGCTGACTATCCACAAGGCGACATAATGGTTTGTACCTAACATCTTGAATTTATCAATAATGCCTGAGTGGGATATTGTGTCAAATGCTTTGGCCACATCATGGTAGGCATTGTGAACCATTTTGCCCTCATCCATAGTTTTGGTGACCTTCCGAAAGAAGTTCACAAGGTTGAGTAGGTATGACCTGCCCTTGATGAAACCAAACTTGGTTAGTTCCAGTGTCTGGAGGTTTCCTACATCAGTATTCATCATTTCCATGATAATTCTTTCCATTGCTTTGCATAAGAGAGTAGTGAGACCTATAGGTCTGCAGTTTCCAAGGTCTGTTGATGGCCCATCATTCTGCAAAGGGATGACTGTTGATGTTCTCCATTCATGAGGCACAAAGACTGTTTGGAAGCTACAGTTAAATAACAATCCCAGATAGCCATATTTCATGCTATTTAGAAGGTATCTTAGGTTACTGTCTGCGCCTATTGATGCAGTGTTCTTGGCCTTAGAGAGAGCATTGAGGACCTGTTCCCTAGTGATTGCAAGGGGGGGGGGTTATTTGATGGTATTTCCTGAGGGAAGGTTAAGGGGGGAGAGAGAGGGGTAAAGTTGAGGCTGAATTTGTCAGCTAGTAGGTTTGCTATATCTTCTGGCTTTTTTAATTTTTCCAAGTCTTTGGCTTTCTAATAGCATGATGGGAATGGGCCCCATTCCCGAGTCAAGGTATGATTAACGTTCATGAAATTAGTATTGTTTCAATCTTTGATGTTAGCCAGAAGTGCTCTTCACATTCCCTGCAATGTGCCCAGTAATGACTCCTTCTGAAATTCATATGAAGTTAACATGTATTGGTATTATTTTTAAATATGACTGTAAATTCTTTTTTATAAAACCCATTTTTCAGTACAGGTGGCTCCATTTACAATAAGCTCCACATATAATTGTGTATTGACTCTGAGGTTGTGGACACAGCTACAGAATACCTCATGGTTGTCCTTGTCCTGGGATGCCAAATTTGCAGACATGACAGCTGCTGACTGACATGCTTGCATTCACCATGTCCAAGAAGTGGATGTGGATGCGAGGTCACTATCCCACCAGGGATGTCAAGCTATTAAAAAGAGGCAAGTCAACCCTAAGGAGCTTGGTGACAGCTCACACTACACACATCTGAGAATGAGCATGGTCCCAGCATGCACCCAGATTCCAGAAGCCCTCAGTACAGCTTCACCTGTATGCAGAATTAGGCACTGAAGACAGTCAACTTCCTACTTGCTTCTCCAAAAAGGTAAAGCCTTCATCTCGCTAAAAAACCTCTTCAATTGAATGTACTTTCCCACTGATTCCATCTCAAATGCCAACATGTTTTGGTGAGGTAAGACCGAGTTCCATTTTGGAATGCTGAATAAGGATTGTCAGAGCCTTATCGTTTGGACTTCAGGTGTTGGGTGATATAATTACTCTGATCTGTTGCTCCATGTCTAGCCATTTCAGAATCCAGTCCCTAGACATGCATATGTATTTTTTTTTAAGTTAATGACTGATTTGTTCTGATGCTAATGGTGGATTAGTCCATAAGCTTGGGATGCATTGTGTAGTATACCCTACCTATGTGTGTTTTTACTAATATCTATTTTAAGATAAAATTGTAAAAAAATCCCATGACACCTATCGAAAAGAGTAGGGGAAGTCCCCTGATGCCTAGCTAAATTTCCCCTGGTAGTATAAATACCACCAAGGGTCTTACCTGACAAGAGGCTACTAATCTAGTGGGACTAACCTGGTCAACAATAGATAGATAGATAGATAGATAGATAGATAGATAGATAGATAGATAATATTTTTCTAGCATTTGTTTCCCCAGTCCAGTGTTAGCTATCGTTTGTGTATCCCATGCATAGACTTTAAAGCACACAGTTGGATAAAACATTGTCTTGTAGACCAGGCAGATGTTTCCTCTAGGTAACCTATAAGAAACAGAATATAATGATAGTTCATGAAGTCTTTCTGAATAGTTAGGATAAGATTTTCCAATTCTATGACTTTTATAGTAAAGAATCTTAATTTCCTAAGGTGTTTTATCTGGCTTGTCAGAAGATTACTAAATACTGTTGCTTTTAGTAGTGGGTCAAATCACTAACATATGAAGTGGAAAAGAGATTTCCATGGTGTGACTAGGCATTTTTAGAGCTATATTGGCTACACACTATGCTTTTCGGAATGGTAGATAGACAGTGGTCAAAGTATGAATTGCTGTCTACCATTGTATTAAACAAATAACTATGATGTCATTTGTTTCTGACCCACATGTCTTATAATCTTAATTTATATAATTTCCCAGGTCTTTTCATGCTATGTTTACTGACATTAAAGATAAGGTCATTTAAACTGCATTAGTGATGTGTTTTTGTAGACCACGTTGGAGACCTTTGGAATCTTTTATCAAAGCAAGGTTTGCAATTATCATCATATTTTATTACCCAGAACCCAGTTCTAATTTCTATATTTGATAAGAACAGCCCAAAAGGAAGTGATTCCAGTACACAGTCCAGTGGGATAACATTCTGTAATAACTTTGGATTACTTAGGACCAGAGATGTGCAATCAGGATGATATTTATGCCTGGAACACTCATTTGTTAATGAAAGTGTATATACTGTCTGAGAATTCATACACGGTGTCTGTTGTACCTCCACACCATGGTATAGAAATCTGAACATTAAAAAAATCCATACGAAGACCCAGAGATCATGCGTGGTGTGTGTTGTACCTCCACACCATGGTACAGAGATCTCAACATTAAAAAAATACACACTAGGACCCAGAGAGCACACGTTGGTGAGTGTTGTACCTCCACACCATGGTACAGAGATCCCAATGTTAAAAAATCCATGTTAGAACCCAGGGAGCATGTGTGGTGTGTGTTGTAATGCCACACCATGGTACAGAGAGCCCAACATTAAAAAAATCCATACTAGAACCTATAGAGCACTGGTGGTGAATGTTGTACCTCCACATCATGGTATAGAGATCTGAAGATTAAATAAAAGTCCATACTCAGATCCAGACAGCATACGTTGTGAGTATTGTACTTCCACACCACGGTATAGAGAGCCCAACATTAAAAAACATCCATACTAGGACCCAGAGAGCAAGTGTGGTGTGTGTTGTACCTCCACATCATGGTACAGAGATCCCAACATTAAACTAAATCCATACTAGGACCCATAGAGCATGCATGGTGTGTGCTGTACCTCTGCACCATAGTACAGAGATCTGAACATTAAAAAAGTCCACATTAGGACCCAGAGAGCATGCATAATGTGTGTTGTACTCCCACACCATGGTACTGATCCCAACATTAAAAAAAATCCACACTAGGACCCAGAGAGCATGCATGATGTGTGTTGTACCTTCATATCACGGTACTGATCCCAACATTAAAAAAATCCACACTAGGACCCAGAGAGCATGCATGATGTGTGTTGTACCTCCACACCACAGTACTAATCCCAACATTAAAATAATCCAAACCAGGACCCAGAGAGCATGCATGATGTGTGTTGTACCTCCACACCACGGTACTGATCTCAACATTAAAAAAATCCACACTAGGACCTAGAGAGCATGCATGATGTGTGTTGCACCTCCACACGATGGTACTAATCCTAACATTAAAAAATCCACACCAGGACCCAAACAGCATGCATGATGTGTGTTGTACCGCCACACCATGTTACTGATCCCAACATTAAAAAATCCATACTAGGACCCAGAGAGCAAGTGTGGTGTGTGTTGTACCTCTGCACCATGGCACAGAGATCCCAACATAAAAAACAAAAAATCCATACTAGAACCCAAAGAGCACATGTGGTGTGTTTGTACCTCCACACCATTTTACAGAGATCCCAACATTAACAAAATCCATACTAGGACCCAGAGAGCAGTGGTGTGTGTTGTACCTCTGCACCATGGTACAGAGATCCCCGCATTAAAAAAATCCATACTAGAACCCAAAGAGCACAAATGGTGTACCTCCACATCATGGTACAGAGATTCCAACATTAAAAAAATCCATACAAGGACCCACAGAGCATGCGTGGTGTATGTGTTGTACCTCCACACCATGGTAAAGAGATCTGAACATTAAACAAAATCCATGCTAGGACCAGACAGCATGTGTGGTGAGTGTTGTACTTCCACACCATGTTATAGAAGTCCCAATATTTAAAAAAATCCATACTAGGACCTATAGAGCATGCATGGTGTTTGTTGACCAGTACAGCTGTCCAGTGATGGGCAGTATTGTGTGTTATATATGATCCATAAGAAGGAGCAGATAACAATGTATGTGTTCTTTAACCTAGACAGATCCACGGCTTACGGCGAGGCAGGTAGGTTACATGTAGGATGGCTATGAAGGATCATGGCAGCTGTAGTGCTTACAGACATTTTACTGTCTCTTGGGTGTAGAGGACTGTGCTGTAGGTGACCTTTTGGATAGAACATGCCAGATTATTTCTTGTTATTTTATTCATAGTAACCAGATAGAGGAACTGTTGTGACACCAGGTGCTCTTGGGTGCAGAAAACCATGCCTTTGGTGATCTTTGGCGTAGAACATGCTAGAAGTATATCTTGCAATTTTATGGTTTATCAAAACTTGCCAGACAGAGATACTGCCATAATAACAGGCTATCTTCTTGGGTGTAGAGCACCAAATGTGCAGTGATTTCCTGGTTGGAATATGCTAAATGTCTGTCTTATAATGTTACCCAGAATAAGTTGCTTGACAGAGACACTATCTCTACACCAAAGGTTACCTTCTTGGGTGCAGAAAACCATGTCTCAGTGAATTTAGGTGGACTATTCCAAACTCTTGTGTTGCATTTTTTCCTAAAGTGATATCATGGCACCACAAGGGTAATCTTGAATGGAGGGAATCATGCTGCTGGTGACATTTGGGAGGGATATGGTAGGTGTAGGTTTTATAATTTTACCAATAATAGCCAGGCAAATATACTTTCATTTCACCACATGATCTTCTTACATACACATGACCGCGATAACAAACATGGTTTCTGTATGCTGCCATTTTGTGTGAAACGACAGCTGAATCATTCATTCTTTTGAAATCCTGAGCACATTTCAGGGTCTGCTAGCATAAAGTTGAAGGTATGACATTATATCAATCCAATGGGATTCTTTTCAATTAAGATGACTAAATTTAGCTGCAAAAATGCCCCTCAGAGCTAGAAATCATGACAAACAACTTAAGAAATGCCACAGAGCTCAGAGTAAGCTGTTTATACCAAAGAGCTGCTTCTTTACCTCAGAATAAAAGGTCTGGATTCCAAAATAATTTGACATGGCATAACATGCCAGACTGATGTGTTATGCCATACTTGATTCTAAAAGAAAGTGTTCTGTCTTTCTTCATTCAGCACATACTAATGGGGAGTGGCAAAGCCCTAAACCTGATTTCAAAAAGGGAGTTGGGTGCTGCACTTAATCACTTATAAAGTCCATTGACGTGAATGATCCTCAAGAGCAGCAGGTGCACCACCTATATATGGGAAGCTGGACTACTTGCAGTATCTAGTTCCACATACAGATGGAGCTATAACACAAATGCCCAAAGTCAGTGGGGTTACCCAAAGTCAATGGGGTTGCCTTTGACTTCATGTATGTGCAGTACTGGATAATGCAAGCAGTTCCCAAATCTCACTTGCATGTTTGCCAAATGTACAAAACATAACTGTTCACATACTGGGTCAGAGCAGTGTGATGCAATGGCAGAAGGCATAAAAAATACACATTGCTGTTGTGTGCACAAATAAACTAATAAAATAAAACAAGAAAGCAATAATCCAAATGGAACGACTGAAGAAAAAGTAACAGTAACACCACAAACTTCAGTTGTTTTCCAAGCCCAAAAAAGGCCTCCTCAATAACGAATTACGAACAAAATACCAACAGTTTATTTATAGTTCACAAGTATCAACAGACACAAAACGGACTTAGCGCTTTCATTTCCTAGCACGGAAACATCATCAGAGTCAAGGTCTGAGTTCCCGCCCTTACTTTAAATAGACCCAACACCTGAATAACTTAATTAATTAATTAATCAATTATGACTTCTTATTAAAAGGTACAATGACCTAAAACCATAAACCATAATACTTTTCATAAAATGAATAGCCTTTTATATATTCAACATTAATACCTTACCACATTATTATACATAATTACATGCAATCATAAACATCATATACTAATATAAATACACATATTGAACAAAGAAACTTTTCTCCTAACTTAATACTTTCAATGCTATCATGTATCACATATTTTAAAAATATATATACATATAAAAACTTTTTTTATTAAATAATTATCATTTTATAAAATAATTTCATGCTTATTAATTTATCAGTTTATTAAATTATTCATTCAACTTTAACCATTAGTACTTGTTTGCTCTAATTTTAAGTGCTGGCATAAGTGAAATATGGTCATTAAGTCCTGGTGGGTTGCAGGCATCAATTGCAGTTGCCATATAAGTTCCCTTAACTCCAGTTGTGCTTCCCAATCACCACCTCTTTCACTTCTTAAAACCTGTTCTATGACCCAAAACTTAAAATCAGCCTGTGGGCATACTACTGTATTTATTTATTTATTTATTTATTTATTTCCAGTTTGATAACTGGGGATGTCCACTGGACCCGAAAGCCCGTTTTCAGTGGAGGCCCAGGGAGAAAAGCTCCGAATTTACAAACACATTGCACACTTAAAGCTCCATATTACAAACACATTGCACACTAAACAATTTACAAACAAGAAAAATAAAAGTTTTTAAAAAGATTAAATTTGTAGCACAGAAAAAACTACAGTTTCATTTTATGTTTGAGGTGAAAGATACATTTTATGGCAATGGTAAAAGGTACAGTTGCAAGAAGAGGGATATAAGCAGTGGGGAAGTGAAGATATAAAAGTATTTATTTAGAGTTTATACAGGGGGGGAGAAGATAGAGAGTAGAGGGTGGGGGCTGAAAAAAAAGAGAGTTGGAAGAAAGAAGGGCAGGAGGGAGAGGATTGAAAAGGGGATGTGAAAGGATCTAGGTAGGAAGTATACAGTTACATTTCCAGTTTTTGGGAGAGGTGAGAATGGAGAATGTATGTCTATAAAGGGCATTAGTTTCCTTCTTCCTATTAATATCATATGTGTGCTCATATAGGTTCATAGGTTCATAGGTTTATACTAGGCTATCTGCCCTAAGGCATTTATAAGCCTAGCCCAAATTTTTGTGGCTTACGCCACCCCTTATATGAAAAAATACTGTGCCCATTAGTTTGTTGTGCCTCTGTCCAGCAGTGACACAGATATGATTCCCGGGGTAAACCTACGATCTCCCATCCACAGGTCTAGATTTCTCTTGAACAGAGTCAGCGAGGTGCTCTGCCTCACATGGACCGGGATTTTATTCCACAGCATAGGGAGTCTCTGAGTGATAAATCTATCCCTCCAGCACGCCCTATTTATATCCGTGCTAAGGTTTAAGTCGCTTGCTCTAGTGGTTTTGGTGGATTTGGATTTTTTGAGGTGGAGCATGTCCATTAATTCCGGGTTGGACATGGCCTTGTATGTCAGGCACATGTCACCTCTGAGCAGAAGGTATGCGACTGAATAGAGCTGGAGTTTCTTCAATCTGGCAGCATATGACAGATTTTGGAGTCCCTTTATCCTTTTGGTGAGGAACTTTTGGGGTCTCTCCAATTGCTGCAGATGTCGGGTGAGATACATCCCAAATGGGGCATTGTACTCGATCATTGGTCTGATAAGTGAAGAGTACAGGGGAACAATGACCTCACTAGATCTGGATGTGAATCCCTTCATGATCAGGTGGGCAATGTAGAAGGTCTTTCTAACCACTTTAGCAATGTGAGTGTCAAAAGAAAGGCCACTGTCAACCTGGGTATCCAGGTCCCTGATAACCTCTTCTGTGCTTAGTGGATTGCCACCTATATGGTAGCTTGGGTTACCTTGTTTTTCCCGAAGGGTATGACTATACATTTTTTGGCGTTTAACTTCAGGCCATGGCTCTGGCACCAGCTATCTGTTTCCGTGAGTCCCTTCTGAAGGATATCCGTGTCCGATGCACTTTCCACTATGGCGCCCAGTTTGCAGTCATCTGCAAACTTTGTCAGCCAAAGTCCTCCCATGTTGGCCTGTACTTCTGAGAAGTAGATGCCAAACAATAGGGGCCAAGGACCGAGCCCTGTGGGACACCACTTGTGACCGGCTTGGAGTCTGACACAGCGCCAGCAACTCTAACCCTGTGGGTTCTGTCCTTAAGCCAGTTTGCAACCCATCTTGTGACATATGGGTTTACATTTAAGCTGGTAAGTTTTTCTACAATACCCGAGTGGGGTATTGTGTGAAAGCCTTTACAAGGTCAAGGTAGGCTGTATGGACTGCCTTTCCTCATCAATGGCCTTGGTGACTGTTTCAAGAAGTCGACCAAGTTCAAAAGGCATGATCTTCCCTTGACAAAGCCAAACTGGGTCGGGTCCAATGTCTGCAAGTCCCCTATATCTTTGTTTATGAGCTCCATTATGATCCTCTCCATAGCTTTGCAGACTAGACTTGTTAAGCTTATGGGGCGGTAATTACCAGGGTCCGTGAGGCGCGCCTTTGTGGAGTGGGACCACAGTTGCCGCACGCCACTCCTTGGGCACGTATCCTGTGGTAAGGCTGAGATTAAACAGCTGCCTTATGTGGGTTTAATTCCTTATTTAGCTCGTGTAGCACACAGCCGGGACACCATCCGTCCCATTGATGCTGTGTTTTTAGCTTTAGAGAGAGCAGCTTTCACCTGCGCATTTGAGATGTCCAGGAGGCTACACTCGGCTGGGATAGTTATCTCTCCTTTAGGGGAGAGGGGTGAAGTTTGCACTGAACCTGTCTGCCAGTATGTTGGCAATGTCTGTGGGTTCAGTGATTTTTGTATCATTTTGGACTAATTCTGAGCATATCTGGGAGTTTCCACCCAGGTTCCTAACATAGCTGAAAAAGGCCTTATGATTGTCCTTTGAATCCATGGCAATTTTTCTCTCAAAATTGGCCTTAGTTGATTTTATGAGTGCTCGTATTTTTTTACTAATAATGATCAGGGGTGACTTCCCTTTTATGGATTTTGTTCTATCATGTAATAGCTTTCTCCTCTTATTGTTCATAGGTTCATAGGTTCATAGGTTTATACTAGGCTATCTGCCCTAAGGCATTTATAAGCCTAGCCCAAATTATTGTGGCTTACGCCACCCCTTATATGAAAAAATACTGTGCCCATTAGTTTGTTGTGCCTCTGTCCAGCAGTGACCCAGAGATGATTCCCGGGGTAAACCTACGATCTCCCATCCACAGGTCTAGATTTCTCTTGAACAGAGTCAGCGAGGTGCTCTGCCTCACATGGACCGGGATTTTATTCCACAGCATAGGGAGTCTCTGAGTGATAAATCTATCCCTCCAGCACGTCCTATTTATATCCGTGCTAAGGTTTAAGTCGCTTGCTCTAGTGGTTTTGGTGGATTTGGATTTTTTGAGGTGGAGCGTGTCCATTAATTCCGGGTTGGACATGGCCTTGTATGTCAGGCACATGTCACCTCTGAGCAGACGGTATGCGACTGAATAGAGCTGGAGTTTCTTCAATCTGGCAGCATATGACAGATTTTGGAGTCCCTTTATCCTTTTGGTGAGGAACTTTTGGGGCCTCTCCAATTGCTGCAGATGTCGGGTGAGATACATCCCGAATGGGGCATTGTACTCGATCATTGGTCTGATAAGTGAAGAGTACAGGGGAACAATGACCTCACTAGATCTGGATGTGAATCCCTTCATGATCAGGTGGGCAATGTAGAAGGTCTTTCTAACCACTTTAGCAATGTGAGTGTCAAAAGAAAGGCCACTGTCAACCTGGGTCCCCAGGTCCCTGATAACCTCTTCTGTACTTAGTGGATTGCCACCTATATGGTAGCTTGGGGTTACCTTGTTTTTCCCGAAGGGTATGACTATACACTTTTTGGCGTTTAACTTCAGGCCATGGCTCTGGCACCAGCTATCTGTTTCCGTGAGTCCCTTCTGAAGGATATCAGTGTCCGATGCACTTTCCACTATGGCCCAGTTTGCAGTCATCTGCAAACTTTGTCAGCCAAAGTCCTCCCATGTTGGCCTGTACTTCTGAGAAGTAGATGCCAAACAATAGGGGCCAAGGACCGAGCCCTGTGGGACACCACTTGTGACCGGCTTGGAGTCTGACACAGCGCCAGCAACTCTAACCCTGTGGGTTCTGTCCTTAAGCCAGTTTGCAACCCATCTTGTGACATATGGGTTTACATTTAAGCTGGCAAGTTTTTCTACAATACCCGAGTGGGGTATTGTGTCAAGCCTTTGCAAGGTCAAGGTAGGCTGTATGGACTGCCTTTCCTCATCAATGGCCTTGGTGACTATTTCAAGAAGTCGACCAAGTTCAAAAGGCATGATCTTCCCTTGACAAAGCCAAACTGGGTCGGGTCCAATGTCTGCAAGTCCCCTATATCTTTGTTTATGAGCTCCATTATGATCCTCTCCATAGCTTTGCAGACTAGACTTGTTAAGCTTATGGGGGTAATTACCAGGGTCCGTAGAGGCCACCTTTGTGGAGTGGGACCACAGTTGCCGTGACGCCACTCCTTGGGCACGTATCCTGTGGTAAGGCTGAGATTAAACAGCTGCCTTATGTGCGGGTTTAATTCCTCATTTAGCTCGTAGCACACAGCCGGGGACACCATCCGGTCCCATTGATGCTGTGTTTTTAGCTTTAGAGAGAGCAGCTTTCACCTGCGCATTTGAGATGTCCGGGAGGCTACACTCGGCTGGGATAGTTATCTCTCCTTTAGGGGGAGAGGGGTGAAGTTTGCACTGAACCTGTCTGCCAGTATGTTGGCAATGTCTGTGGGTTCAGTGATTTTTGTATCATTTTGGACTAATTCTGAGCATATCTGTGAGTTTCCACCCAGGTTCCTAACATAGCTGAAAAGGCCTTATGATTGTCCTTTGAATCCATGGCAATTTTTCTCTCAAAATTGGCCTTAGTTGATTTTATGAGTGCTCGTAATTTTTACTAATAATGATCAGGGGTGACTTCCCTTTTATGGATTTTGTTCTATCATGTAATAGCTTTCTCCTCTTATTGTAAAGTTTGTTAATGGCTGGGGTCCACCAGACTGGACGTTTGCCCTTTGTGGAAAGAGTCTTGGTTTTATTTGGGATTGCCTGATCCATGCAGTCCTGGAGGTGTTCATAGAAGGCATTTGTAAGGGCTTCCGCAGCTTGGGTTGTGGTTTCCTCTGACTCAGGGCCTTGAAGGATACCACACCAGTCTTGAGTAGTGTGAAGTTTGCTTTAGAGAAGTTCTTCACTATGGTCTTTTTGTTTGGGGTGGGGCGGGATGTGGATTTCCAGTGAGATTAGTTTATGATCAGATCTCACCAATGAGGGATATACTTCGTGTGGAGCATTTTGTCCCCATGTTTGTGACAATGAGATCTAGTATATTTTCTCCTCTCGTGGGAACAGTGACTAGCTGTTCCATGGCATTTGAATTTATGAACTCCAGGAACCGTTGGGCTAGAAAGTTAGGGCTTGAGTAATGTTCCCAGTCTATATTCGGGTAGTTGAAGTCACCCAATATGATGGTGTTTGGAGATACATTTATACCCTCCAGTGTCTTCAGGAAGGCTGTGTGGGGTTCCTGAGTTTGAGAGGGTGGCCTGTAGCATGCTACAATTTGTAGAGCAGTTTTGCCTATTGTTAGTTGCACCTGGATGGTTTCAAGCTTCATGCGTTGCCACCAACCTGGAGGTGTGAGTATCCTTTATGAATATGGATACACCCCTCCTTTTGTGGAGTGGTCCGGGTTTTGGGGCCGAACGCATGATATGAGGTAAAACCTAATAGTGCCGGGTGCTCTCAGGAGCCTTGAACCAGGTTTCAGTTACAGCACAGACATCGATGTTCTCCATACTGAGAAGGGCCTCGAGTGCGTGCATTTTGAGATTTAGACTTCTGGCATTGAGCAGCATTACCCTCAATTTCTTCCCATTTTTGTTTTCTAGGGTGGTAGGTTTAGAATTTGAGCCTTGCCTAAAAAGGCACTATGGGGTGGCAAGAGCCTTAGCCAATATCCGGAATCCCAGGGTGACAGGTGCAAGCCGTCCCTTGGAAACAGCGTGGCTTGTCAAGCATGTCATCCCAGGCAGACAGACACTGGATCCCCTTTGAATGACACCAGACATTAAGCCAATTGTTAAAGCTGATCATCTTGTCTCTATATTGTGGCATCATTCTTGGTGAAGGAAGGATACTGCTCAGGGTTAGGGTCATACCTGCCTGGGCTACATAATCAGAGAGCTCCTCTATGTCTCTTTTCATGCAGTCCAGGGAGGTGCGTCTCAGGTCGTTCACACCAGCATGGACAATGACTGTGTCATATTTGTACTTGCTGTGGAGTGACCCGAGTGCTTGTGTTATGTGGCGGATTCTAGCGCCCGATAGGCAGCTTACTGTGACCCTCTCCTTGTTCAGCCTGGTGAGTGGGACGTCAGTGTGTCTGACTATGGAGTCACCTATGACAAGTATGTTTGGTGTTGTATTTGGCCTTAAGGGCTGTGACTGCTTTGCACACTGCTTTTGTGGTTTATGTGTTGCTTTTGGGGTGTCTTGAGGTAGCAGTTGTTTGGGTGTCTGCTTTGGAGGCCTCTGCTGTTTAGGTAAATTTTTACTCAGAGCCTCCGAGTATGTCCTTGTGTGTTTATGTGTTTGATTCAGTGGAGTGGTAGCATTATGTGAGGCTGGTTTTGTGGTGTGTGTAGTTGCCTTCTCCTCCTGTCTGGTCTTGCCAGTCCTGAGTTGAGAGAGCTCAGCCTCCAGTTTGGCTAAATAGCTGCATCTCTCGCAAGTATTTGTGTTATGTGGGAGGAGGAGAGGGTTGTCTGTGCACATGAGGCAGTTATAACATTGCCTCAAGATTCCCAGATTCACCAGCTGGACCGGAGAGGAGACCGACAACTGACCTTTGGACATGCTAGAATAATATTGGGAAATCCTTAATTGAAAACAAGGGCCAGTGGGGAGTGAGGGTGTAGTGCTTTTAATTTTTAGTGCTGACTTATATAATTGCTTTAGTGAGCAAGTGCCAGGTAACTTGAGTGCAATGTGATACAAGTAACTAAATGCAAAAACGACAAACAGTAACTTTCCTTCAAGTGAAACAAGGAAACAAGTACAGTAAGCAATGCAGATATCACTAGTGATCCACAGAAGCGCTGAGAAGTTGCGTATTAGGTGAATTAGCTTCCAGGGAAATAACAAGCAAACAAACAACAAGTATATAAACAAAGCTAGATTCAGTAGGCCTGGATCTAGTCTATGATAGAGCAAACAAGGTGAACCAATTTCAGTAAGATACAGTTCAAATATTCAGGCACTATAAACCTTTAACCAGAAAATTCCCAGCTCAGAAGGGCAGAGTCCAGCCTCTTCTCCCACAAGAGTGCAGTCCACGAACCTTCTTAATGCAAAATAACTGGCCTGAAGCCCAAGTGCCTAAACCAGAACTAATACACTTGGACACTGGGCTCTCAATCAGCAGTTCCCAACTTAGAAGGATGAAAGCTACCTGTCCTGCCACCACAGTGCTTGCCACAAACCTTCCTAATGTAAAACAACTGGTCTGAAGCCCAAGTGCTTAATCCAAAAGACTTGAATGACAGCTACACTTTAATCAAGCTACAACCAAGCAGTAATAAATACCATTGAATACCTTAGAGAATGTCTGGATTAGTGCTCAAGTTACACAAACAAAGCTAGATCCAGCAGGCCCGAATCCAGTCTATGCCACAGCAAACAAGGCGCACCAACTTCAGTAAGAAACAGTTCAGATATGCATGCACTATAAGCCTTTAACCAGAAATTCCCAGCTCAGAAGGGCAGAGTCCAGCCTCTCCTCCCACAAGAGTGCAGACCACGAACCCTCTTAATGTAAAATAACTGGCTTGAAAGCCCAAGTGCTTAAACCAGAATTAATACACTTTTAGAATAACAGACACTGAGCCCTCAATCAGCAGTTCTCAACCTAGAAGGATGTAAGCTACCTGTTCTGCCACAACAGTGCAGACCACAAACCTCTCAGTGCAAAACAACTAACTGGTCCGAAGCCCAAGTGTTTAAACCAAAAGGCTTAGAATGAGTTACACCAAGCAGTAATAAATGCAATCGAGTATTTTAAGATGATGCAAAAGTAAAAGAAGTAGGTAAAACACAAGTACAGTAAAAGCAGATGAAATTTTTTTTTTTTTTTTTTTTCTGAACAAGTGCTGAGATCAAAGAAACAGATTTGAGTGCTGAAACTAGAAAACTGGCTAGTTACAAGAAAAAAAAAACAAGCTAGAAGGCTTCCCTCAAACACAGAAGGGCTTGGGGCTCAGAAGCCTACAAATAGTCTGTACCACTTAACAAGAAAGGCAGGAAATAAGCTTAATTTTTTTTTTTTCTATTTCCCAGATGCTCTCTTTGTACACAGTAGGAGTGCCTGAAATCAGAATATGATCTCACTGCACTCAGTTGAGTGAGCAAATGAGATGGGCCCAGAGGCAGGCTGAAGGGCGGGCAGTTTCAATGCCACTAAGATTAACACCAAAACAAAAACAGGGCGGGTGGGTGGGAATAACTGAAGAGCAGAATAACCAGTTAAAAATTCCTTCAACACTCCTTCATACACAGTTTAAATCAATTTAAATACTGTATTTTTTAAAAGTAAAAGTGCATAAAAAGGTACTTAAATTCTCTTATACGTCCAGTTGAATATAACCAAGTTCTTAGCTTGCCAAGCTGAAGTTTTAAAGCAGGAATTATTTCACATGCACCAGTTTAAATATGCAAGGACAGGAAATCACTGACTGTGGCTACCCCCACACCTGTAATTACTAGCAAATAACAAAATTCAGCCAACACTAGCTTTTAGTTCAAGTTACTGAAGAGCAGAATAACCAGTTAAAAATTCCTTCAACACTCCTTCATGCACAGTTTAAATCAATTTAAATACTGTATTTTTTAAAAGTAAAAGTGCATAAAAAGGTACTTAAATTCTCTTATACATCCAGTTGAATATAACCAAGTTCTTAGCTTGCCAAGCTGAAGTTTTAAAGCTGTAAAGTTTGTTAATGGCTGGGGTCCACCAGACTGGACGTTTGCCCTTTGTGGAAAGAGTCTTGGTTTTATTTGGGATTGCCTGATCCATGCAGTCCTGGAGGTGTTCATAGAAGGCATTTGTAAGGGCTTCCGCAGCTTGGGTTGTGGTTTCCTCTGGCTCAGGGGCCTTGAAGGATACCACACCAGTCTTGAGTAGTGTGAAGTTTGCTTTAGAGAAATTCTTCACTATGGTCTTTTTTGTTTGGGGTGGGGGCGGGATGTGGATTTCCAGTGAGATTAGTTTATGATCAGATCTCACCAATGAGGGATATACTTCGTGTGGAGCATTTTGTCCCCATGTTTGTGACAATGAGATCTAGTATATTTTCTCCTCTCGTGGGAACAGTGACTAGCTGTTCCATGGCATTTGAATTTATGAACTCCAGGAACCGTTGGGCTAGAAAGTTAGGGCTTGAGTAATGTTCCCAGTCTATATTCGGTAGTTGAAGTCACCCAATATGATGGTGTTTGGAGATACATTTATACCCTCCAGTGTCTTCAGGAAGGCTGTGTGGGGTTCCTGAGTTTGAGAGGGTGGCCTGTAGCATGCTACAATTTGTAGAGCAGTTTTGCCTATGGTTAGTTGCACCTGGATGGTTTCGAAGCTTGTGTGTTGCCACCAACCTGGAGGTGTGGGTATCCTTTATGAATATGGATACACCCCTCCTTTTGTGGTGTGGTCCGGGTTTTGGGGCCGAACGCATGATATGAGGTAAAACCTAATAGTGCCGGGTGCTCTCAGGAGCCTTGAACCAGGTTTCAGTTACAGCACAGACATCGATGTTCTCCATACTGAGAAGGGCCTCAAGTGCGTGCATTTTGAGATTTAGACTTCTGGCATTGAGCAGCATTACCCTCAGTTTCTTCCCATTTTTGTTTTCTAGGGTGGTAGGCTTAGAATTTGAGCCTTGCCTAAAAAGGCACTATGGGGTGGCAAGAGCCTTAGCCAATATCTGGAATCCCAGGGGTGACAGGTGCAAGCCGCCCTCATGAAGCAGCGTGGCTTGTCAAGCATGTCATCCCAGGCAGACAGACACTGGATCCCCTTTGAATGACACCAGACATTAAGCCAATTGTTAAAGCCGATCATCTTGTCTCTATATTGTGGCATCATTCTTGGTGAAGGAAGGATACTGCTCAGGGTTAGGGTCATACCTGCCTGGGCTACATAATCAGAGAGCTCCTCTATGTCTCTTTTCATGTAGTCCAGGGAGGTGCGTCTCAGGTCGTTCACACCAGCATGGACAATGACTGTGTCATATTTGTACTTGCCGTGGAGTGACCGAAAGTGCTTGTGTTATGTGGCGGATTCTAGTGCCCGATAGGCAGCTTACTGTGACCCTCTCCTTGTTCAGCCTGGTGAGTGGGACGTCAGTGTGTCTGACTATGGAGTCACCTATGACAAGTATGTTTGGTGTTGTATTTGGCCTTAAGGGCTGTGACTGCTTTGCACACTGCTTTTGTGGTTTATGTGTTGCTTGTGGGGTGTCTTGAGGTAGCAGTTGTTTGGGTGTCTGCTTTGGAGGCCTCTGCTGTTTAGGTAAATTTTTACTCAGAGCCTCCGAGTATGTCTTTGTGTGTTTATGTGTTTGATTCAGTGGAGTGGTAGCATTATGTGAGGCTGGTTTTGTGGTGTGTGTAGTTGCCTTCTCCTCCTGACTGGTCTTGCCAGTCCGGAGTTGAGAGAGCTCAGCTCCAGTTTGGCTAAATAGCTGCATCTCTTGCAAGTATTTGTGTTATGTGGGAGGAGGAGAGGGTTGTCTATGTACATGAGGCAGTTATAACATTGCCTCAAGATTCCCAGATTCACCAGCTGGACCGGAGAGGAGATTGACAACTGACCTTTGGACATGCTAGAATAATATTGGGAAATCCTTAATTGAAAACAAGGGCCAGTGGGGAGTGAGGGTGTAGTGCTTTTAATTTTTAGTGCTGACTTATATAATTGCTTTAGTGAGCAAGTGCCAGGTAACTTGAGTGCAATGTGTTACAAGTAACTAAATGCAAAAACGACAAACAGTAACTTTCTTTATATATATTTATTTATTTTTTTTTTTTTTTATTTATTTCAGTTTGGTGACCGGGGAAGTCCACTGGGCCCATAAGTGCCCATTTTCAGTGGAGGCCCGGGGAGAAAAGCTCCAATATAATATAAAACATTAAAGATACAAAAGTAAGTAAGTTACAAAAATAAAGTACAGTTTACATGAATGAACATTCTGTATCAGGCTTAGTTGACAAAGATAATTTTGATGTATCTGGAAGGCTGTACTGTGGAGAATCATTTAGGAAATACCTTCATAACAATTGAAGTGTAGTAACATTATACATAATCAATTAAAGTAAGGAAACAGTTTACATGCATTCATTCGACATAAGCTATTTACAATATTTACAAGGTAGATATAGTATCTTCAGAAGCAATTGCAGAGAGCTAGAGACAGCTCAAGGAACTAGTTGTTGGGGTGTTACAGAGATTAGGAGCCAAGGAGTAACACTTCCTTAGGGGAGTTGTTAGAAAGAATTAGGGTGAAAGCAGGTGCATTTCCATTTGGAGTGCAAGTAAGTGAAAATCTGGGTTTTAAAGTTTTCTGAGTTAGTTATTGTCCTAAGAGTGGAAGGGAGAGAATTCCATTTTTTGCCTAGTGAGATAGAAAAGAGAAGCTGGCCAGCAGGCCGTTTTGGTTTGTGGATAGTGATTAGGTTTTGATTTTCAGATCTAAGAAGTCTATTGGGAGTGTAGGGGAGAATGATGTTTATTAGAGCTGGACATTTATTTGGGTGAAATACAAGTCTGTGTGCTGTGGTGAGTTGGAGGTACTCTAGATAATTAGGGGGTTCTAGCCAGTTTAGAGAATT
This sequence comes from Protopterus annectens, assembly GCF_019279795.1. NCBI lineage: Eukaryota > Metazoa > Chordata > Ceratodontiformes > Protopteridae > Protopterus > Protopterus annectens. Next base: position 1,322,770,494 of record NC_056743.1, read on the forward strand.
AAGAGCATGGTAGTGATGGGTGGAGTTTTTGGATCTGGAGCCATATTTGGAGATTCTGTTATAGCAGTTTTCCAGTTTAGAGGTGTTGGTGGCGGTCAGGTTAGTTAGAAGAGGGGCTCCATATAACAGGGATGGGAGGAGGTAGGTAGTAGCTAAAGTATGTCTAGTAGAGTTTGAGAGAAACAGGTTGTTCCTATAAGGCATATCTAGCTTTTGGTGGGTTTTCTTTATATTTTGTTGGATATGGATATCGAACTTGAGTCGTTCATCAATAGTAATGCCAAGAAGTTTTGCAAAGGTAACTACTTCAATGGGAGAGTTGGAATGTCTGAGGACTTTAAATGAATTGTTGTCAAAAGAGAAAGTCTTGGAGGGAGAGAAAAGTAGAAGTTTAGATTTATTTGCATTTAGAGACAGGTGATTTTGTTGCATCCAGTATTCAGTAATAGAAAAGGCAGCTTGGGTTTTAGTCAGTAGTTCAGGGAGGTTTGAAGCAGAGCAGACTATCATAGAATCATCTGCATATTGAATGATTTTGGCATCAGGAATGGCAGAGTGAAGGTTATTGATAAAGATGTTGAAAAGCATAGGTCCGAGGATGGACCTTTGAGGGACACCAGTTGGGGTAGGAAGAAATGAGGAGATGGTGCTCTTCCATTTAACTGCCTGAGATCTCTCTGATAGGTAGCTAGAGAACCAGGCAACAGTGATTGGAGTGAGATGTAGGTTAGAGAGATGATAGATACGGTGGTTATGGGAAACAGTGTCAAAAGCCTTAGAAAGGTCGAGAAGAACTGTGGTTTCAGATTCCTCTCTGTCTTTCCCACATTATATGAACCACATATACATTTAGCCAAATACACTATACCCTTTGACTGACAATTATAGTAACCCTTAGGGTAAAATGTCATGTTAATATGCTCTATATCCAGGCCCCCTTGATTATACACAAATGGACATTGTGGGCACCGACCACACTTGTACGTGCCAACCTTCCTTTTACTTTCTACTACTTGTTCCCTCTCAAAGATTTCCTTCAAATTCCTATTTTTCTTGTACCCAAATTTTAACTTCTTAGAAAACATTTTAATACTATTGGGCATGGACGAGAATAAAGTCCAGTTTCTATATACAATGTTCTTAATATCTTTAGTGTCTTGATTGTACGTCAGTACCATATATACTTCTCCCATCTCTTTCCTTTCGTCTAGCTCCCTTGCTGCTAATCGCATACCATTACTATTACTATGCCCACTTGTTATTAACGGTATATATTTTTCATTCCACCCTTTCAAAACATCTTGCTTAATCTTCACTACAGTCTCTACATCTACAGGATAATCCCGTTCTTCAAAGCGACTCTGTATACAGTCTAACTCAGTCCTCACATCTTCTTCCTCCAATGTCATACGTATCGCCCTAATCATCTGACCGTTTATAATATTTTGTTTGTGATTAATAGGGTGATTGCTAATATACTGTAGATATGAATTAGAGAAACACTCCTTCCTATACAATTTTTTTATTTTTATTTTTTATTTTTATTTTACATTTGTTGACCGGGCTAGTCTAGCTGGATATATTTCCATTTTCAGTAGAGGCCCGGGGAGAAAAGCTCCACACAGATATACAAAGTATAAAATATTGTTACATGGTGAAAAAGGAATACAAAACAAAATAAAAACAGGTAGATTTACATTCTTGAGATAAAAACACTTGAGAAAAGGTCCAATAAATAGAGTAAAGTTTAAGAGAGCTAGATCAGAATATAATACAGTAAGAGTTATGTACCATAGATAAAAACACTTGTGAAACAGTACAGTGAGCAGAATATAGCTTAAGACAGCTCAAAACAGAATAGTAAGAGTTATATACAGTAGATCATATGGGGTAGTAGTATGTAAAAGCTAAGATTATTAGAGTTTAAATAGGGTAAGTCTAATTTACAAGTCAAAAGCATGTAAAGGTTTGGAAGTATGGCAAGAAGAGGAAGAAAGAGGGGTGAAGAAGATGGTTAGTCAGGGTTACTACAATGGCATAGCCAGTGCATTTGAAGGTATCTTCTAAGGTTGTGTTTAAAGAGAAGTAAGGATGTAGTTAGAGTTAGTTCAGTGGGTAGTAGGTTCCAGTGTTTTCCTGCCGTGTTGCTAAATAGAGAGTCACCAGCTGTATTATTAGACTTTGTTAAACTGGCAAGAGGTTTGCTAGAAGAACGTAGGGAGTTCAGATTATTATATGGGACTATAAGTTTTGAGAGTATAGGGGTATTATTGGGCTGGTAAAATAACTTGTGGGCAATTGTGAGTTGGGGGATAATCAGATGGTTTTGGAATTCGAGCCAATTTAGTTGTGTAAGATTAGTACAGTGATGGGTTCTGAAGGGATTGCCAGTAGCAAACCTGGCGATATTATTATAGGAGGTTGCTAATTTGTTAAGGTTGGTTTTCTTAAGGTTGGTAAATATAGGTGAAGCATACAGGAGGGTTGAGATTAGATGGGAGTGGGCAATTTTAGCTCTGGCTGCTGAGGTTAAAAAGGGTTTTATTCTGTATAAGGAGCTTATTTTTCTGTTTACTGTTTTAATGGTGTGGTTTATATGGTAATCAAATGAGAGATTATTATCAATGGTTATACCTAGAAGTTTAGTGGTAGTGTCAGGGAGAATAACAGTTCCATTATTTGACGAGATTGAAAAGTGTAATGGGGAAGACCTAGTGGTGGGTGTAAAGAGGAGGAGTTTTGTTTTTTAGCATTAAGAAGGAGACAGCTTTTGGTAAACCATGTTTCTACAGTGTTGAAGACATCTTGAGTAAGAGAATATAGTTCAGATTGAGAGGTAGAGGAGCATATTAGTGTGGAGTCATCCGCATATTGAATACAAGTGGCTTGTGGAATTGCTACATGGAGATCATTAATAAATAAGGAGAAGAGAAGTGGACCAAGAATAGATCCCTGAGGGACCCCAATGGTAACAGGTAGAAAGGATGAGACTTGATTTTCCCAGAGGACTGCTTGTTGTCTATTGCTGAGGTATGATCTGAACCACTTTAAGGCTAGAGAATCAAAGGAAAGAGATTCCAGAATATTGATTAAGAGGGTATGGTTAACCATGTCGAAAGCTTTAGAGAGGTCAATGAAAAGTGCAGATGAGAGGAGGTTTTTGTTACGATTTCTATTGATGTTATCTGTGAAGGATAGAAGGGCAGTAGTGGTACTATGTGATGATCTAAAGCCATGTTGACAGTGTGCTATTAAGTTGTGTTGAGAGAGATGGCATAGAAGTTGTTTGTAAATGCATTTTTCCATAATTTTTGCTAGGGGTGATAAGAGAGCAATTGGCCGATAGTTGGAATAATCATTGGAGTTCCCACCTTTATGTAAGGGGATAATGTGGGAGATTTCCCAAATATTTGGGATGGTTCCTTCCTGGATTGTCCTATTTATAAGGATAGATATAGGGTAAGCAATTTCCTTAGCTGCTTTTTGGAGAAATTGAGAAGGAAGTTGGTCAGCAGATGGAGTTCATGGCTTAAGTTTTAGAATAAGTTTATAGATGAGAGAGGTAGAGATGGGTTGTAGCTTGAATTTTGAGAAAGAGTGGGGTAAGTTGATGGGAATGCTGGAGTTTTCTGAGATAAGTTGAGTAGCTAGAGATTGCATAGTGTCAGTAAAGAAAGAGTTGAAGGTATTGGCAGTTTGATGGGGAGTATTTGGATCTGCATCAAGTGGGGTGGGTGTTCGGGAGTTACCTGGGGAAAGGAGCTTATTAATGCAAGACCAGAACTGTTGGGGATTATTTTGATGAGCTTGCTGAAGTTTACAATAGTAGTTTTTTTATCTGTAAGTATAGCTTTTTTTGTACTGTTTCTGAGCTGCCTATAATATAGGTGATCAGAGCTATTTCTATAGGTTCTCCATTTAGTCCAGACTTTGTTCCGAAGTAGAATTTGATTCCTAGTTTCATTAGAAAGCCATGGGACTGGGTTAGACGTCATTCTAATGGCACGTTTGGAAGCATGCTTATCCAGGATAGAACGTTTGGGAGCATGCTTATCTCAGATAGAACGTTTGGGAGCATGCTTATCCAGGACAGAACATTTGGGAGCATGCTTATCCAGGATAGATAAGAATGCAGTGTTAAAATACTGTACTGCCTCTTCAAGTGGGAGGGATTTTAATGGTCTCCAGTTGCATGCTTTAAGCTCAGTTTGAAATAAGTCTGTCTTAAAGTGTTTGATAGAGTGTGCTATCCTAACGATAGGGAGGTTTGGGAAGTCTTTCTTTTCTCTAGTAATGTAGGTCAAGGAATGATCACTTATATCATCAGGCAGGATTCCTGTTTTGTATGATTGTTTCACTTTGTTTATGAGAATCCAGTCTAAGGTACTCTCTTTCTTGTTAGGTTTGTTAATTCTGGTTGTAGAGGTTATAGTTTGGGTAAATCCATGGAGGTTAATATGAGAGGTAGGATTATTAGCACTAACACTTTTCCAATCCATATTAAAGTCACCTAGTATTATTGTTTCTTGGGGGTAAGTAGAATACAGCCAGCTAAGAAATGCCTTAATTGTAGAGATATTATTTCTGGGTGGTATATAAATGCAGATAATGTATAAGGATTTGTTTATGTTGATTTGAAGCTTGGTAATGAGGATTTCTGCATTACTATCCTGGGTAGGATTAGATGGGAGAGTAGAGATATGCAGTCCATTTTAAAATAGAATTGCTACTCCACCTCCTTTATGTTTTGTTCGGTCTTGTCTCACTATGTTATAGCCTTGGGGAATAATTTCATTATCTTTAGTTTCTGGTTTCAACCAAGTCTCAGTGATGCAGAGGATATCAAAGGAGTGAATATCTAAGAGGGCATGAAGGTGAGCTACTTTATTATTGATGCTTTGTATATTAAAATGTCCTATTCGGAGGGAGCTATTGACATTAGGGTGAGTTGTTTGGATTGTAGGGTTGGTAGGGCCAGGGTTGGGGTGGATGTCGCCATCTTTCAAGGTGGGATTATTTAGTTTAGTTCCTGAGCTGTATGTAAGGTATGTTAATAGTTTTTGTCTTGTATCAGAGGGTAGGTTGAGTTTGATGTGAAAGAGTCTATGGTATTTGGGTAGCAGGTAACTGGGACTGAAAGTTATGTTAAAATGTCTATCAAAGGATATGTGTGTGTAGATTGCAGTTTGTTTGTGGGAATGGTTGAGATGGAAATAGTGAAGTTTTTCAAGGGAGGTAAGAAGGTAGGTTGAGATGAGAGTAGTTGAGAGTATGACTGTAAGTGTTAGCTTGGTTAGATTAGGGAGAGGCATCTTGGAGAAGTTTGTAAAATAAGAGCTGAAGTGTAGGAATATAGAAGGAAGCGAGATGTGAAGAGGAGGAAGATAAAGGAGTACAGGAAGAGAGAAGAGGGGGATATTATATAGATGTGTCAAGAGTAGTAGGATATGATAGGGGTACTCAGAGGAGTGGCTTCTTGAAATTGATTGTTAAGGAGGTAGGGGTGTGGCTAGAGTTAGTGGGGAGGGGTGACGTATGGGATAGGTTGGAAGTGAGAGAGGGTGTGGTAAGGAAGGTATAAGTGTAGGACTTCTAGGGGCGGGTGGAAATTGGGGGCAGGGTAGTGGAGTGAGCCTGTAGGGCGAACGGAGCGGGTTACAGCTGAGAGAGGGGCAATCAGTTATGGAGAGAGACTGAGTTCTACAGGCACAGGAAAGGTAAGAGACAATATATAGTTACTAAGTAGCAGAGAATACAAGGTGAACAAAGGTATAGCTGTCCTTGGGAGACAGTAAAGTGAAACAGTGTTGTACAGAGAGAGAGGTATTTAGAGAAATTACCACAGGCAGAAAAGGAGGTTAATACAGAGGGAATAATTGAGGGGCCAGTACCAGAAGTAGTGATAGTCAGAGGAAGTGATAGTCACAGGTATCTATTTAGTAAAGCTCCCAGATTTACCTAGGATAATACCTTTCAAGCAGTTATGAGATGGGGGGTAAGTATGTGAATAGAGAGAACAAGCACAGATAACAGAGTCTGGCTGGTCTACAGGGCTAGTTGGGTTCTACAACCATTGAGAGAAGGTATCCAAAGCCTGTGCTATGCTACCCTCTAGTGGACAATGCAGGGCAAGCACTAACTTCACTAGGATAGTAGGAGAAGGGGGGATAAGTTGATAGAGAGATGGTAGAAGGAGAAGGTCAACGGGTGTGGTGGCCCTTACAAAATAGTTAATTTATTGCAGACACCAGTAATTTAAAGTTAATGCACTCACAAGGTTATATTTAAACATACATATATTGTAGGATAACACCCACACTGTGAGTCTGAAATGTAGAGGGTCCAGGTAGATCCTGAAGGGCTTCAAAGTTGAATTTCCCTACTGTTCAGTAGGACACTATTAGCTTTACAGGGGTTCAAATATAGGGACAAGCTGTGACTCCACACAGGACGTAGAGGCTGAAAAAAGGAGACAGAAAGAAGTAATTAATGATTGCTATCTACCTAGGTGAAGTTCTATGCAGGAGTGCAATGGAAAGTGTAGCGGTGGAGTGCTAGACTGTAGTTGAGTGGAGTGTAGGGTGCAGTGAGGTATTAGCACAGAATGTACAATACAATAAGGTAAAGTCGCACACGTTTTCAGCTATTAAAATACAATGCATTTAAATGTAATGCTCAGAACAGAGAAAACAATACATGTATATCTACAGCAAAAGACAAAGTGTAGTAGCTAAATTATGAAACAGCATTTACTAGAGAAGTTATAAGAGAAGAAATAGAGAAGAAATAAAAAATAAAAATAAAATAACCAACTCCACATTCTCAACTACTAAATTAAAATCTCTACCATCCAAAAACTCAAATTCTATCATCATTTCCTCTAACCATTTAAGTCCTAACTCATGCGGAATTACCAAAAAAAAATCTTTAACATCCACTGTTATGAACACGTATTCCGCATCATACTTTAGTTTCCCTACTTTTGTAAAAAAATCCCATGAGTCCACAAGTATATGTGGGTAAAATTTCTGATATGGTTTTAATTTTTTATCCACATATATTAGGTTCATAGATTAGTATTAGGCTAACTACCCTTGTAGGCCATTTCAAGCCTAGCCAATTACCCCATGTGAGAATCAAACCCTGTACCTTGTGTTTGTAAGGTAAACACCTTAACCATTATGCCATCCTCCCACCCAGGTTCAATATTGGACCCACCTGATGAGACTATAGGCCTCATAGGTGGGTCCATGGAATTCTTATGAGTCTTCAGAATTCCAAATATGCTAGAAATAAATGGTTTGGGTACACTCAAAAATTAATATAGTGTTTTGTCAATAGCCCCTTGCATCAAATTATCCTCCAATATCAAATCTATTTTACGATAGGCTGTATTCATTTCATTTCATGATACCTGGCTGTATCTACCCTCCACATTTAGAATTCCAAGCATCTTCCCTATATATTCCCTAATTTGCATAATAACTACCTAACCCCCTTTGTCTGGTTTCATAATTCTTATTTCTTTATCATTAATAATTTCCTTCATCACTTCCATTTCTTCCAGAGTTATATTATTAAGGTACCATTTCTTTCTATTCCTATAGTAATTTTTTATCTCATTGTTCATAATAGTTTCAAAATTACGTAAATCTGGTACCAACAGGGGATTGATAGTACTTTTCTTTTTAAATGGGTCATTTCTTGCCCCACTATCCTCATAAATAGTAGCTAAATTCAAGTTTCTTACAAACATTTTAGTATCTAATAAAGTATTGGCCAAGTTCCCTTTCCTAGTTGGGACAAACTTAAACCCCATTTTAAAAAGCTGAAAATGTCTTTCATCCATCTTTACTTCAGCATAGTTGTATATTTTAAAGTTTTCCTTCTCATATATACAACCTTTCCTGATAATACCGACCTGCTCAGTGTTACCAGTATTCACCTCCTCTCCGAATACTGACTGGATGGGTACGTAGGTTGTGCACAATTCCTCTGGTTGTTCCAATGAGCTCCTTGTTGACCCCTCCCTTGTCTCCCTACACCCCTCAATGTCATCTGTGCATAAGTAGGTTGGACTGCTAAATTCCTTATTCTCTCCGATCTCCTCGGTGGGGCCATCTCTAAAGGAATGTCCGCATCTTGTTCTTCTATCACTTCTATAACACCATCATTCCCATTCATTCCTTCATATACATACCCCGTATCTCTCCTATCATTTCTTTTATTGTAAGTCCCCTTAATGGTGTATGCTTTCCCTTCCCTATAATCAGTTAAGTCCCTGTCTAACTTAACAATCTTCCTTTTCCAGTTATTTCTTTTGTAAACCTCAACATCCTTAAATATATATGCATATTTATTTCATCTCTTCCACCTCAAAGAGAAAATCCTTGTGTATTTTATCATTTAATATTTGAATGTCATTTGCCAGCACTTGCAAACATTTTTCATTGTTCTTTATAATAAGCTTAACAACATTTAAACCACATTCATTAAAAACATTTTTCAATTATTTAAAAAATTCTGTATCTACACAAACATTGTTGGAAAATCTGTTAATACAAAGTCCCTTCGGTACAATCTCGTGTCTTAAACTTTCACTTAAAAAACTATTATCGGCCATAAGCCCTCTATATTTTAACATTTTGTCTTTTAATTTTTTACACATACCTAAATATGTATCATTGTCCTGTTTAGGTGTTGGGTCTGACATCACAAAGTCCTTCCTATTAAGCCACTGATTAAGTTCCAATTCCAAATACTGTCCCCATCCAGAATTATTGTTCTCCAAACCGCATAATCTGCTCTCTCGATTATTTAGTCTTTCCTCTGCTGTAATATTCCCAGGGGCTCCACTCTGGCTTTCGGCCCCCATTTTGTTCTCTCATTCACCCGAAAGTACCATACCGGTACTACAATGGCCCTGCCCACAGGGAATAGTTCCTTCCTGTTCCAACACTCCATTCTGTGAGTACAGGCTAACGAGACTGTTTAAGTCCCGTAAAAGTGTTCTGTTCTACCCGACTTCACCCCTGCTGGTAAGGCAACCTGGTGCTTGTAATTCCAAATTAGTTGCTTGTGAGGTACCTCGGTTCCTGGAAGATGCCATTCCACTAACATACACTCAACCAATAATCCAAATGGAACGATTGAAGAAAAAGTAACAGTAACACCATAAACTTCAGTTGTTTTCCAAGCCCAAAAAAGACCTCCTCAATAACGAATTACGAACAAAATACCAACAGTTTATTTATAGTTCACAAGTATCAACAGACACAAAACGGACTTAGCGCTTTCATTTCCTAGCACGGAAACATCATCAGAGTCAAGGTCTGAGTTCCCGCCCTTACTTTAAATAGACCCAACACCTGAATAACTTAATTAATTAATTAATCAATTATGACTTCTTATTAAAAGGTACAACGACCTAAAACCATAAACCATAATACTTTTCATACAATTAATATTCAACGTAATACCTTACCACATTATTTATATATATATATATATATATATATATATATATATATATATATATATATATATATATATATATATATATATATATATATATATATATAAAATACAAGAAAGTACTTTTCTTGGGTTCAGTGACCAGATCATACCTCACAACTGTATAGATTTTCGCAGAATGTCCAGATTTCTGCCTTGTATTTTTTGGTCCATTTTTTTCATTAAAAAAGTGTTTTTCTAGCAAATCATTGAAGATTTAAGTCAAAAAATAATGACAGACATTTGAGTTTCAGACTTCATACTCTTCAGAAACTTCATGCTAATGCAAAACCCGTTATTCTCTCTACTTTCTAAGTTTGTAAGATCAATATTTAAAAATTGTCCCTATTTTTGTGCAGTCTGTTATGCCAAATACTTAATCAGACTGGCAAGTAACACTCCCAACAAATGTAACCTCACTAAGATGCAAAATGCATACATAGGTTCATAAGTTCATAGGCGGTTACTAGGCTAATGGCCCTAGGACCTTTATAAGCCTTGCCCTGTAAAAACCCACATAACCTAATTGACCATAGTTAGAAGGTCATGGTTAGCAGAGTCATTGTATGATCAGCACTGACTGCCCCTGTTAATGAGGGACACAGGTGCCACCCTTGGTCAAGGTTGAGCTTAAACAGTGTCATTGAGGAGCTCTGCTTCACATGAAGTGGGGGAGCAGTAATTTCTGGGAGATACATCTGTCTCTCCAGCCCTATTAATGTCACAGGCTAGGTTCAGATCCCTGGAGTGAGTGACTCTTGCCCCATTTGATTTGCAGACGTGCAGCATTTCCAGGGTAAAAGACTGCTCTGTAGGCCAGGCACAGGCTGCCTATCAGCACCCTGTATGATACAGTGTACAGTGACAGGGCTTTCAGTCTTTCTATGTAGGTCATATTTTAGAGGCCCTGGATTCTCCTGGTTAGAAACCTCTGTGGGCTCTTCAGTTGTTGCAGGTGTCTGGTGAGGTACATATAACAGCAAACACATCATCATACTAGCTGTATATATACCACCACATAACAACGCCTCCAAAATAGAAAACCTTCTCTCATGAGCCTCAGCCACATTTAGCCAAGAAACTATACAAGTTGGTGATTTCAATACCAACTGACAAACCCACTTGTCAGATAACCCCTCAAATCATATCAACCTACATGGTTTCACCCAGTTGATTCATTCACCCACTAGAATTGACAAAACCAGCAACAAACAATCCATTCTCAACTGGTCCCTGACTAACAAACCCTCTCTAATCCACCTTTCAGGCTGTCTTCCTGACAGCCTAAGTGATTAGATACTAACTTTCTTTCTAAGACACCATGGCTCACCCACAAAAGCAAAATCATATAAACAAATACGTAATACAAAAACATTTCTCCATAGAAACCTTTAAACAAATACTACTAACCTGTAACTGGTCCCCATTAAAATACCTCCCACTAGATGCAGTAGTCGATTATTTCAATAACATATTTCTTGATGTTGCAAACACACTTGCCCCCATAAGACACATAAGAACAAAAACTAACAACTCCCCGTGGGTCTCTAAAGAAACTAAAGAGTTACTAAAACAAAGAGAGAAACTCTGATATCAGCATATAACCAACAAATCAAAACCTTCCCATGACAACTACCGCCACCTAAGAAATGTCTGCAAAAAGCAAATCAGAGCTGATAAAAAACTGTACTATACAAACATTCAATCCAAGCATCAAAACAAGCCACAAACATTCCCGGCATCCATCAATCAGCTTATCCATCCAGGCCACACACCCCACCCCCAAATATCAAAAACACAGAAGAAATCATAGCATCCCACTTTAATTCATTTTTCATAAACTTCATCCTCTCACTCATAAAAAACAAAAATAACCTGCAAGAAATCACCATCCGTACTATTACCGACTCACCTACCTCACTCTCTCTTAAACCATCCAAACAACGTGAGCTTTGGCCAGCTAAGATCTACCTGTATTCAACTGGACATGTAAGAGAATTTAAGTACCTTTTATCTGCACTTTTTTTCAAATAATACAGCATTTTAATTGATTTATTTGTGTTGCATTGAATATTAACTGAAATGGATGTTTTGACTCTGTTTTTTTCAGTTAGTGCTAGCTAGATTTTATTGCCTGTTAGAATTCCTGAATAGACAGTAATTGCAGTCGGGGGTAGTCTCATTCATTGATATTCTGTTACTGCATATTTAAGTGGTACATTTTGGAATATTTTCTGCTTAAAACCTGAGCTTTGGCTGGCTAAGATCTAGCTGTATTCAACTGGACGTATAAGAGAATTTAAGTACCTTTTATCTGCACTTTTTTCAAATAATACAGCATTTTAATTGATTTAACGAAAATAACAGCTGGCGCCACGGGGAAATAAATGTCCTTGAGCACTAAGAAGAAAATAATATCAAAAAATAATAAAATAAGCTCAGGAACAACCACTGGCAGTTGACGGTAGTCAGCATACGAAAGTCTCTTCGGACCAAGCACAGGCAGTATATAATATCCATACAAGTAAGCGACTGCTGGAAACTTTAGAAACTTTTGAAAAGCTTTTAAAAAACCTTTTATTTGGTAAAAAAAATCAGGTAAGCACTTTCACCAAAGTGGCTTCTTTGGACCTCAAAAATACAGACTAGATCAGCAAACAGCCTATATATATGTAAAACTCTATCAATTGATGACGTCATAATTAACTATTAAACAAATTCAACAATTAACTAATGAAATTGTGAACTTTACAGACAAAAATGTTTTCATTAGTACATATTGACTGAAAACTGAATATACATATAATTATACCAAGTTAATATTTAAAAATACACATATATGTATAAATATATATAAATACATGAAATCTGTATTAATGTAAAAACGCAATAATAAAATCTATCATTAAAAATAAAAATATATAAAAAATATAAAAAAGATATATAAATTACTTAAAGATAAACCTCCTGTTTTTGAGGAATGGTTTAATGGGAAGCTTCTCATTTAGACCTGGATGTATATGTGCCTGGAATCTACTAATCCAGTTTGTTTCACTTCTTTCAGTGACATTTCTAACATCTCCACCTCTCAAACTAGGTAAATTGACATGTATAACCATGAACTTAAACAAATGCGAATCATCAGTGTCTATAATATGTTTTGAAGGTTTACTATTACAAGGTCGAACGGCACTCCTTCGACTGTACTATAGTCGACAACGGAAGGTCGTAAATGTCGAATGTCGAAGTCAAAACATCAATCTAGGAACAGTGTTAACATGGGTTGAGGTAGGTTTTCGTATTATTCTGAACTACAAACATCTCCCCTACCTCGACCCATGTTGAAACCCATTCCTAGATTGTTTGTTTGAGCTCGCGATTATCAGTTTCGACCTTCCATTGTCGACTATACTACAGTCGAAGGAGTGCCGTTCGACTTTGTAATAGTAAACCATTTTGAAAGAGCATTGATATTCAATTTAATATGTATTTGATACAAGTGCTCCCTCACCCGGTCTCTGAGTCTTCTGTCATTTTTTTTCCGACATAAAAGACAGGGCAGGAGGAGCAGAGGTCAAGATATACTACATGTTCAGTATTACAATCAGCTGTGATATCAAAGCTGTAAAGTTGAAATGTGGTGGGGTAAACAAAAATATTGGAATCACATATGTAAGAGCAAAAATTACAATGATTGCAAGATCTGGTCCCTAAATAAGTTTTATGTCCGTGTGAGTGCTTACCTGATTTTTTTACCAAATAAAAGTTTTTTTAAAAGCTTTTCAAAAGTTTCTAAAGTTTCCAGCAGTCGCTTACTTGTATGGATATTATATACTGACTGTGCTTGGTCCGAAGAGACTTTTGTATGCTGACTACCGTCAACTGCCAGTGGTTGTTCCTGAGCTTATTTTATTTTAATTGATTTATTTGTGTTGCATTGAATACTAACTGAACTGGACGTTTTGACTCTGTTTTATCAGTTAGTTCCACACTCACACTCCCTGGTTTTATTTTGGTGTTAATCTTGGTGGCTTTGAAACTGGCCGCCCCTCTTGTAAATTTGTGTTTGGATACTCCTTCTGGGCCCATCTCATTTGCTCATTCAACTGAGTGCAGTGAGATCATATTCTGATTTCAGGCACTCCTACTGTGTACAAAGAGAGCATCTGGGAAAGAAAAAAATGTTTTTTTAAGCTTGTTTCCTGCCTTTCCTGTAAATGGTCTAGACTGTAGGCTTCTGAGCCCCCAAGCCTTTCTATGTTAGAGGGAAGCCTTCTAGCTTAATTCTGTTTCTTAGAACTAGCCAGTTTTCTAGTTTCAGCACTCAAATCTGTTCCTTTGAACTCAGCTCTTGTTCAGAACTCATAAGCACTAAATAAGCTGCAAATTACTAAAGCACTCAACTTTCCTCACTTGTCCAAAGGAAAGCAATTTTTAGTACTTAATAAATAAGCACCTATCCAGGCATGTCTAAGGGCCAGCTCCTGGTGATTTCTCCTGTCTACCTGATGAATCTGGGCATCTTGGGGCAATGCAGCAATTGCCTCATGTACACAGACAACCCTCTCCTCCTACCACCCAACACTACAACCTGTGAGAGATGCACTTATATAGCCAAACTGGAAGCAAAGCTCTCTTCACCCAAGACTGGACTAGACAGTCAAGAGGAGAAGATAAATACTTGCAAAACATCACACTCATCACATAGTCCCTCAAAACCTATACGACCAAAACACACACATAGAAACACAAAACTTACACCTACATTCATGGAGGCTCTCAATAAAAACCTGCCCAAGCATCAGGGACCTCCAAAGCAGAAACGCAAGCAAACTCCACCCCCAACACAACCCAAATGACACATAGCCCACATACTCAATGTGCCACTCAACCACAGCCCATAAGGCATAACAACGTATCCAGCACTCTAGTCATAGGTGACTTTATAGTCAGGCACACTGATGTTCCACTCACCAGGCTAAACAAGGAGAAAGTTACTGTCAGCTGCCTGTCAGGTGCCAGGGTCCGCCACATAACGCACGCACTCAGGTCACTCCACAACAAGTACAAATATGACACTGTCATTGTCCATGTTGGTGTGAATGACCTGAGATGTACCTTCCTGGACTACATGAAAAGTGACATGGAGGAGCTCTCTGATCTTGTAGCCCAGGCAGGTATGACCCTAGCCCTGAGTAGCATCCTGCCATCACCCAGAATGATACCACAGTACAAGGACAAAATGATTGACTTCAACAATTGGCTAAGCTGCTGGTGTCATTCTAAGGGGATCCAGTATTTGCCTGCCTGGGACGACATGATTGACAGACCACGATGCTTTGCCAGAGATGGCCTGCACCTGTCGCCCTTGGTATTCTGGATACCGGCTAAGGTTCTTGCCACCCCTATAGTGCCTTTTTTAGGCAAGGTTCAAATGACAAATTCACCACCATAACAGGTACAAGCAAGCAAAATCTGAGGGTAATGCTACTCAATGCTAGAAGTCTAAACCTCAAGATGCACTCACTCGAGGCACTCAAAATGGAGAACATCAACATCTGTGCAGTGACAGAGACCTGGTTCAAAGCTCCAGAGAGCACCCCTGCATTACCAGGCTGTAATTCATACCACACCTTTCGGCCACTTAACCCAGAATGAAGCATTAAAGGTGGAGGCATGTCCATATTCATTAAGGATATCCACACCTCCAGGCTAGTTGCACAGCATAATGCATCCGAGATTATCCAAGTGCAACTAACTCTGGGCAAGACTGCAATCCAAATTGTAGCTTGCTACAGACCCCCCACCATGCCCCAGGATTCCCACTCCTCAATTCTTGATACACTGGAAAGTATTAGGGTACAACCCAACACCCTAATAATGGACGAGTTCAACTACCCCACCATTAACAGGGAAAAGTACTCATGTACCAACTCTTTTGCTCAACGTTTTCTGGAATTCATAAATTCCAATGCCTTGGATCAACTTATTCACACCCCCACCAGGGGCAGCAATATCCTAGACCTGGTTACCTCATTACCAACATGGGCAACTGGTGTTCCACAGGAGAGATGAATTCCTCATTGGTCAGATCCGACCACAAGCTAATCACCCTAGACATCCACATCCCACCCCCACCCTCAATTAGGGAAACCACCGTAAAAAACTTCTCCAAAGCCAACTTCGCACTTCTTAAGACAGAAGTGGCAAACTTCATGACACCCATGCAGATGGACAATAGAGGTACGACTGCTGAATCCTACACAAATGCACTTTATAAGCACTTACACGAGTGCATGGATCATGCTATCCCTAATAGAACCAAGATGCTATCCTCCAAAAAAAGGAAGCCAATCTGGTGGTCCTCTGCCATAAACAAACTCTACAACAGAAGAAAGAAATTGTTGCAAAAAAGAGTAAAATCCCATGACTGGAGTAACTCCCTGGTCAACCTCAGTAAGAAGCTGAGATCTCTCATAAAATCCTCCAAAGCTAGTTACAAAAACAAAATTGCCACTGACTCTAAAGACAACCACAAAGCATTCTATAGTTATGTCAAGAATTTCAATGGCAACACTCAGATCTGCACTGAGTTACAGCACAATGGCACTAAATATACAGAACCAACTGATATTGCCAACATCCTGGCAGATAGGTTCAGTGCTAATTTTACCCCCCACCCCAGCCCATAGAGGACTCATCTCTATACAGGAAGAATGCAAAGTTCCTGTAATCATGGCTGCACAGGTAAAAAACACGCTCTCCAAAGCTAAGAACACAGCATCCATGGGACCTGACAATATCCCAGGCTGCGTTCTACATGAACTATAGAATGAACTGGCACCCCACCTAAGTACCATGTTCAGTCATAGCCTCACCTCAGGCTTTGTGCCCAATGAATGGTGCACCACAATGGTTATCCCACTCCACAAAGGGGGAGCCACGATGGACCCCGGGAACTACTGCCCCATTAGCCTGATGAGCCTGGTCTGCAAGGCCATGGAACATATCATCATGGAACTCATAAACAAAGACAATGGTAATCTCCAAACTCTGGACCCTACCCAGTTCGGGTTTGTAAAAAGCAGATCATGTCTCCTACACCTGATTGACTTCTTTGAAGCAGTCACCAAAGCCATAGATGAGGGTAAGGTGGTTCACACAGCTTATTTAGATCTCGACAAGGCTTTTGACACCACCCCCCACTCTGGAATTATAGATAAGCTCACTAAACTAGGTATAAATCCTTATGTCACAAGATGGGTTGCCAACTGGCTCATGGACTGAACCCACACTGTGAAAGCAGCAGACTCCAAATCCGACTTCAGACCAGTGACAGGTGGAGTACCACAGGGTTCAGTCCTGGGTCCTTTCCTGTTTGGTATCTACTTCTCTGAAGTACAGGCTAACACGGAAGGTCTTTGGCTAACAAAGTTTGCAGATGATTGCAAACTAGGAGCCATAATCAAAACTCCTAACGATGTGGACATACTACAAAAGGGCCTCACTGGGACAGATGTCTGGTGTCAAAGCCATGGCCTGAAGCTCAATGCTAAAAAGTGTACTGTCATCCCCTTTGGTAAAAACTCTGTACCCATGAACTATCACATAAGTGGTAGTCTAATTAACACTGAAAGTGTGATAAGAGACCTTGGGACACAGGTGGACAGTAGTCTCTCCTTTGATAATCACATCACCACAGTGGTCAGAAAATCCTTCTACATGGCTCACCTCATCACAAAAGGTTTCTCATCCAGAAAAAAAAGAGGTCATTGTTCCCTTCTGCTCATCACTCATTAGACCCACTATAGAGTACAACGACCCTTTTGGTATGTACCACACAAGACATCTACAACAACTGGAATGGCCACAGAAATACCTCACAAAGAGGATTACTGGCCTCAAACAGATGCCCTATGCAGACCGTCTCAAAAAACTCCAGCTTTACTCCGTTGCATATCGCCTACTCAGAGGCGATCTCTGCCTAACATACAAAGCTATGTCAAACCCAGAGCTGTTGGACATGCTCCACTTAAAGAAATCCCAATCCCCCCAAGCTACACGCTCTAGGGACCTAAACCTTGTCACCACAATAAACAGAACATGCTAGAGGGATTGAGTTCTGTCCCAGAGCCTTCCCACATTCTGGAACAGACTACCTATCTATGTCAAACAGAGCTCCTCATTAGCACTCTTCAAGAAAAATCTTGATGATTGGCTGGGAAATAGGAAATTCACCCCAGGGATAATTTCTGTGGTCAACAGGGGCACAGGAAAATAATTTTCTTGGTTGGCAAAAGCCAGGGTACCTTTTTCGCTAGGAGACAAATTGGAACCGGACCACCACAATAAATGGATAAAACAAAGTTTTTCTTTATTCGGACAAGCGCTTTCGCGTGTAAAAACACGCTTCTTCAGATCCTTTACACAAACAGTTTGGATGGCAATGCTTATATACTCAAGATGAATAACATCTCTCCAATAAAGAGTGATCAAGCAATTAAGCAATTAAGCAATCTATCTGTATGCAAAAGCGTCTGTTTCCAATATACAATAACCATTAAAAACAGTTTAAAACCAGACCAAAAAGCATGGATCCAGAATGAAAAACTGAAACTAAAACATAAGCAAAAACATAACAGACATAGAGCCAAATCCAGAGTCACATAATGTAAAGCTGTTGACTCTATTACTAAAAATCTTAATCGAGATCTGATCTCTACAGCATTTGAAATGTATATGAATATGTAAACAGTGTAGAAAAGTAGTAAAAGAATTAACATGGTACGTACTTCTTAACAGTTCACATAAACCTGTCCTGAAAACTCTAAAAATCTCATTATCAGCCTAACAGTTGATGGATGCGTCTCCATATGTACATAAACTGGGAACATCAAACAGTCTATTCAAACATCAAAATGGTTCGACGAAAACGTAAACCAAAAATCTCCCTAGCGATATCATACCAAACTGCTATTGATGTGTATATAGAGTAAAAGTGCAACCCATATAATTGCGATTAATATGAAATATAAACATCAATGTGTTGTAAAATTTTAAGAAATATAAAAAAAAAAAAAAATGTCAAAAAATGTATATATTAATAACTATATTGCAAAAGGTCAAGAACGAGATATTAATATGTATAATAATAACAATCTCGTTCTTATGTCATGACTGCTCTCTTAGTCTGACAAATACCTCAAGTTTTCAACATTGAAATAAAGTCGTCATTCAGTCATGAGGACGAAATATAAGGACGAAGTACGAAGTATATGGACCCGAATGGAGAGCGTCTGTTGAACGTCTATTATATATGCATCATCCTTGAATCAAAAGTTGAGAACAAAAGTTAATGACAAAAGTGAGGCCAACAGTTGCTAGTAGAAACCTAGCTATCATATAGACTAGCAAGACTAATAAGAGAATCAATGGCTAAATAACAATCAAGTGGAACCTGATATAAACTATTAAGGCTCCCAAACAAAATCATGAAGAACATATCACAATTAATCATAGTGTGTTCTTACAAAAATCAAATATATACAAATGTTGAAATTGAAGTTAAGATTATAAAAAATTATCAAAATACAAAAGTTAACTCACTTGAGATGGAAAACAAATCGTATGACCCTGGCCAATACTCATGAAGCTAATGAACAATATGAACAAATATAATGCTGATAAATGTGTGTCAAAGGAAGTGCATGAAAAAATGTGTCATGACCCAGGCGAAACCGTCTGGAATATCTTCAAGAATAAATAAATAAACCATAAGGATAAGCTTCCGAAAAAATGAAATATGAATTCATCACAGCTAAAGATACATAAATCAGACCTCCAAATGTATAACATTTCCTAATCTGTAAAATTGTATCTTAGACGATGTGGACATACTACAAAACGGCCTCACTGGGACAGATGTCTGGTGTCAAAGCCATGGCCTGAAGCTCAATGCCAAAAAGTGTACTGTCATCCCCTTTGGTAAAAACTCTGTACCCATGAACTATCACATAAGTGGTAGCCTACTTAACACCGAAAGTGTGATAAGAGACCTTGGGACACAGGTGGACAGTACTACCTATCTATGTCAAACAGAGCTCCTCATTAGCACTCTTCAAGAAAAATCTTGATGATTGGCTGAGAAATAGGAAATTCACCCCAGGGATAATTTCTGTGGTCAACAGGGGCACAGGAAAATAATTTTCTTGGTTGGCAAAAGCCAGGGTACCTTTTTCGCTAGGCTTATATAGGCCCTAAGGCCAATAGCCTAGTACCTACCTATGAACCTATGAACAAGTACAATAAAGAAATTGCTAAGCCATCTGAAACCCACAAACCTTGCTGCTGCCAAACTGCCAAATGACTACCTCAGATTAGCAGCCGATATCATCTGCTACCCAGTTTCAATACTGACCAGCCAAACAGTATGTACCTAAAATCTGGAAAACCTCCTACGTAATCTCACTCCACAAAGGAGGCACCTCACTAGAACTATCTAACTATAGGCCAATATCTATACTATCCCATCTTTCTAAAATCTTAGAAATGTGCGTCCACTCTCAACTGATGCAACACATACTATCTAATAATCTCCTTTCTCATGCACAACACGGATTTCGACCAGGCCATAGTACCACCATGGCACTCCTCAAATTTACCGGTACTGTCAACCAGCTAAAAAAACAATGGCCAAAAGGTTGCCTCAATGTTTCTCAACATGTCAAAGGCATTTGACACCGTGTCCAATAAACAACTCCTACATGAGCTTGCATCAGTTCTGACCAATAACCTACACAAAGCTACTTACCTTGCGACCATCATACAATATGCAAATTACTCCACTGTCATCTGCACAAGACCTACCCTAAAACAGCTACAAGACAATACTCAAAAATATTTTACTTTCATTGAGTCTTTCTTAGAAAAATACCGGCTCATCACAGTAAATCCCAGAAAAAAAAAATTAATTCTGGTCCCTAACCAATGCCGCAAAACAAACTCCCCAACCATGACTTTACAATCACCTCATCCAATCGCACTCTCATTAAACCCACCTCAGAAACCAAGCTACTAGGTATCATTTTAGATGTTAAGTTAAAATTTTACAAACATATATCTCGCCATCAAAAAGGCCCACATTAAATTAGGTTCCCTTTCCAGAATAAAACCTTTCTTAAATTCTTCCAGACAAGCTATTGCCAGGACCCACCTACTATCACTTTACTCTACACCACCCCTATATTTATTAACCTCAAAAAATCAGACTTCAGCAAATTTGAATCATGCTACCATAAGATAGGCAGATTTGCTGCTAACCTGCCCCACAGAACCCATCATTGTCTTGCTCTGAAACAACTTAGATATCTATAGCTGCCCAAACTACTAACCCTAAAACAAACTTAACATAGCCCATCCCATAATTTATCTACCTGAGAAATATCCATCCCTACAGGACCTAGTACAAACCTACCTCAATAGCAGGTCTCTATGATCCTCAAAAAAAATACTACTCAAAGTTAAAAAATCCAACAGCAGCTTTGGAGACTCACTATACTCTAACGATGTAATTGAATCATGCTAAACACAACAAACCTAACGCACTTCTAAAAACTGCTAAAGTCCCACCTAAATGACAACTGGTTATGCTCCTGTTCCTCACCACGCGGAGTCCGTTCCTCCCCTACTCTGTCTCTCTCTCCCTATTCTCCACTTTTACTCTATCTCTCTCTGCTTACTGAATACCTCACTTACTCCTATCCTCACCCTCACACCCCCTATTCTACACTTTCACTATATCTCTGTGCTTACTGAATACCTTACTTACTCCCACCCTCACCCTCGCTCCCCCTATTCTACACTTTCACTATATCTCTGTGCTTACTGAATACCTTACTTACTCCCACCCTCACCCTCACTTGCTCTAGTCTACACTTTCACTATATCTCTGTGCTTACTGAATACCTTACTTACTCCCACCCTCACCCTCGCTCGCCCTATTCTACACTTTCACTATATCTCTGTGCTTACTGAATACCTTACTTACTCCCACCCTCACCCTCACTCCCCCTATTCTACACTTTCACTATATCTCTGTGCTTACTGAGTTACCTTACTTACTCCCATCCTCACCCTCTGTATTCCTATTCTCCACTTTCACTATATCTCTGTGCTTACTGAATACCTTACTTACTCCCATAATCACCCTCGCTCCCCCTATTCTACACTTTCACTATATATCTGTGCTTACTGAATACCTTACTAACTCCCATCCCCACCCTCGCTCCCCCTATTCTACACTTTCACTATATCTCTGAGCTTACTGAATACCTTACTTACTCCCACCCTCACCCTCACTCCCCCTATTCTACACTTTCACTATATCTCTGTGCTTACTGAATACATTACTTACTCCCATCCTCACCCTCGCTCGCCCTATTCTACACTTTCATTATATCTCTGAGCTTACTGAATACCTTACTTACTCCCACCCTCACCCTCGCTCCCCCTATTCTACACTTTCACTATATCTCTGTGCTTACTGAATACCTTACTTACTCCCACCCTCACCCTCACTCCCCCTATTCTACACTTTCACTATATCTCTGTGATTACTGAATACCTTACTTACTCCCATCCTCACTCTCGCTCCCCCTATTCTACACTTTCACTATATCTCTGTGCTTACTGAATACCTTTCTTCCTCCCATCCTCACCCTCGCTCGCCCTATTCTACACTTTCACTATATATCTGTGCTTACTGAATATCTTACTTACTCCCATCCTCACCCTCGCTCGCCCTATTCTACACTTTCACTATATTTCTGTGCTTACTGAATACCTTACTTCCATCCTCACCCTCGCTCGCCCTATTCTACACTTTCACTATATCTCTGTGCTTAGTGAATACCTTACTTACTCCCATCCTCACCCTCGCTCCCCCATTCTACACTTTCACTATATCTCTGTGCTTACTGAATACCTTATTTACTCCCATCCTCACCCTCGCTCCCCCTATTCTACACTTTCACTATATCGCTGTGCTTACTGAATACCTTACTTACTCCCATCCTCACCTTCACTCACCCTATTCTACACTTTCACTATATCTCTGTGCTTACTGAATACCTTTCTTACTCCCACCCTCACCCTCGCTCCCCCTATTCTACACTTTCACTATATCTCTGTGCTTACTGAATACCTTACTTACTCCCATAATCACCCTCGCTCCCCCTATTCTACACTTTCACTATATCTCTGTGCTTACTGAATACCTTACTTACTCCCATCCTCACCCTCGCTCGCCCTATTCTACACTTTCACTATATCTCTGTGCTTACTGAATACCTTACTTACTCCCACCCTCACCCTCACTCCCCCTATTCTACACTTTCACTATATCTCTGTGCTTACTGAGTTACCTTACTTACTCCCATCCTCACCCGCTGTATTCCTATTCTACACTTTCACTATATCTCTGTGCTTACTGAATACCTTACTTACTCCCATAGTCAACCTTGCTCCCCCTGTTCTACACTTTCATTATATCTCTGTGCTTACTGAATACCTTACTTACTCCCATCCTCACCCTTGCTCGCCCTATTCTACACTTTCACTATATCTCTGTGCTTACTGAATACCTTACTTACTCCCACCCTCACCCTCGCTCCCCCTATTCTACACTTTCACTATATCTCTGTGCTTACTGAATACCTTACTTACTCCCACCCTCACCCTCGCTCCCCCTATTCTACACTTTCACTATATCTCTGTGCTTACTGAATACCTTACTTACTCCCACCCTCACTCCCCCTATTCTACACTTTCACTATATCTCTGTGCTTACTGAATACCTTACTTACTCCCATCCTCACCCTCGCTCCTTATTCTACACTTTCACTGTAGCTCGGTGCTGACTGAGTACCTTACTTACTCCCACCTCACCCCTCACCCCTATTCTACACTTTCACTATATCTCTGTGCTTACTGAATACCTTACTTACTCCCACCTCACCCTCACTCCCTATTCTACACTTTCACTATATCTCTGTGTTTACTGAATACCTTACTTACTCCCATCCTCACCCTCGCCCTATTCTACACTTTCACTATATCTCTGTGCTTACTGAATACCTTACTTACTCCCATCCTCACCCTCGCTCGCCCTATTCTACACTTTCACTATATCTCTGTGCTTACTGAATACCTTACTTACTCCCATCCTCACCCTCGCCTCCCCTATTCTACACTTTCACTATATCTCTGTGCTTACTGAATACCTTACTTACTCCCACCCTCACCCTCACTCCCCCTATTCTACACTTTCACTATATCTCTGTGATTACTGAATACCTTACTTACTCCCATCCTCACCCTCGCTCCCCCTATTCTACACTTTCACTATATCTCTGTGCTTACTGAATACCTTACTTACTCCCATCCTCACCCTCACTCACCCTATTCTACACTTTCACTATATCTCTGTGCTTACTGAATACCTTACTTACTCCCACCCTCACCCTCTCTCTCCCTACTCTACACTTTCACTATATCTCTGTGTTTACTGAATACCTTACTTACTCCCATCCTCACCCTCGCTCACCCTATTCTACACTTTCACTATATATCTGTGCTTACTGAATACCTTACTTACTCCCATCCTCACCCTCGCTCGCCCTATTCTACACTTTCACTATATCTCTGTGCTTACTGAATACCTTACTTACTCCCACCCTCACCCTCGCTCCCCCTATTCTACACTTTCACTATATCTCTGTGCTTACTGAATACCTTACTTACTCCCATCCTCACCCTCGCTCCCCCTATTCTACACTTTCACTATATCTCTGTGCTTACTGAATACCTTACTTACTCCCATCCTCACCCCCTGTATTCCTATTCTACACTTTCACTATATCTCTCTGCTTACTGATTACCTTACTTACTCCCATCCTCACCCTCGCTCCCCTATTCTACACTTTCACTATATCTCTGTGCTTACTGAATACCTTACTTACTCCCATCCTCACCCTCGCTCCCCCTATTCTACACTTTCACTATATCTCTGTGCTTACTGAATACCTTACATACTCCCATCCTCACCCTCACTCACCCTATTCTACACTTTCACTATATCACTGTGCTTACTGAATACCTTACTTACTCCCACCCTCACCCTCGCTCCCTCTATTCTACACTTTCACTATATCTCTGTGCTTACTGAATACCTTACTTACTCCCATCCTCACCCTGGCTCCTATTCTACACTTTCACTATATCTCTGTGCTTACTGAATACCTTACTTACTCCCATCCTCACCCTCGCCTCCACTTTCACTATATCTCTGTGTTTACTGAATACCTTACTTACTCCCATCCTCACCCTCGCTCCCCCTATTCTACACTTTCACTATATCTCTGTGCTTACTGAATACCTTACTTACTCCACCCTCACCCTCGCTCCCCTATTCTACACTTTCACTATATCTCTGTGCTTACTGAATACCTTACTTACTCCCATCACCCTCCCCCCCTATTCTACACTTTCACTATATCTCTGTGCTGTGCTTACTGAATACCTTACTTACTCCCATCCTCACCCTCGCTCCTATTCTACACTTTCAATATATCTCTGTGCTTACTGAATACCTTACTTACTCCCATCCTCACCTCGCTCCCCTATTCTACACTTTCACTATATCTCTGTACTGAATACCTTTTACTTACATCCTCACTCCATAGTCCCTCATCTCCCTCTACCACTCTTTCACTATATCTCTCTGCTTACTGATTACCTTACTTACTCCCATCCTCACCCTCGCCCCCCCATTCTACACTTTCACTATATCTCTGTGCTTACTGAATACCTTACTTACTCCCATCCTCACCCTCGCTCCCCCTATTCTACACTTTCACTATATCTCTGAGCTTACTGAATACCTTACTTACTCCTATACTCACCCTCTGTATTCCTATTCTCCACTTTCACTATATCTCTGTGCTTACTGAATACCTTACTTACTCCCACCCTCACCCTCGCTCCCCCTATTCTACACTTTCACTATATCTCTGTGCTTACTGAATACCTTACTTACTCCCATAGTCACCCTCGCTCCCCCTATTCTACACTTTCACTATATCTCTGTGCTTACTGAATACCTTACTTACTCCCATCCTCACCCTCGCTCCCCCTATTCTACACTTTCACTATATCTCTGTGCTTACTGAATACCTTACTTACTCCCATCCTCACCCTCGCTCCCTATTCTACACTTTTACTATATCTCTGTGCTTACTGAATACCTTACTTACTCCCATCCTCACCCTCGCCCCCCCTATTCTACACTTTCACTATATCTCTGTGCTTACTGAATACCTTACTTACTCCCATCCCCACCCTCGCTCCCCTTATTCTACACTTTCACTATATCTCTGTGCTTACTGAATACCTTACTTACTCCCACCCTCACCCTCACTCACCCTATTCTACACTTTCACTATATCTCTGTGCTTACTGAATACCTTACTTACTCCCATCCTCACCCTCTCCCTATTCTACACTTTCACTATCTCTGTCCTTACTGAATACCTTACTCCCACCCTCACCCTTGCTCCCTCTATTCTACACTTTTACTATATCTCTGTGCTTACTGAATACCTTACTTACTCCCATCCTCACCCTCTCTCTCCCTACTCTACACTTTCACTATATCTCTGTGCTTACTGAATACCTTACTTACTCCCATCCTCACCCTCGCTCCCCCACTCTACACTTTCACTATATCTCTGTGCTTACTGAATACCTTACTTACTCCCATCCTCACCCTCGCTCGCCCTATTCTACACTTTCACTATATCTCTGTGCTTACTGAATACCTTACTTACTCCCATCCTCACCCTCGCTCCCCTTATTCTACACTTTCACTATATCTCTGTGCTTACTGAATACCTTACTTACTCCCATCCTCACCCCTCGCTCCCCTATTCTACACTTTCACTATATCTCTGTGCTTACTGAATACCTTACTTACTCCCATCCTCACCCTCGCTCACCCTATTCTACACTTTCACTATATCTCTGTGCTTACTGAATACCTTACTTACTCCCACCCTCACTCTCGCTCCCTCTATTCTACACTTTCACAATATCTCTGTGCTTACTGAATACCTTACTTACTTACTCCCATTCTCACCCTCGCTCGCCCTATTCTACACTTTCACTATATCTCTGTGCTTACTGAATACCTTACTTACTCCCATCCTCACCCTCGCTCACCCTATTCTACACTTTCACTATATCTCTGTGCTTACTGAATACCTTACTTACTCCCATCCTCACCCTCGCTCCCCCATTCTACACTTTCACTATATCTCTGTGCTTACTGAATACCTTACTTACTCCCACCCTCACCCTCGCTCCCCCTATTCTACACTTTCACTATATCTCTGTGCTTACTGAATACCTTACTTACTCCCATCCTCACCCTCGCTCCCCCTATTCTACACTTTCACTATATCTCTGTGCTTACTGAATACATTACTTACTCCCATCCTCACCCTCGCTCACCCTATTCTACACTTTCACTATATATCTGTGCTTACTGAATACCTTACTTACTCCCACCCTCACCCTCACTCCCCCTATTCTACACTTTCACTATATCTCTGTACTTACTGAATACCTTACTTACTCCCATCCTCACCCACGCTCGCCCTATTCTACACTTTCACTATATTTCTGTGCTTACTGAATACCTTACTTCCATCCTCACCCTCGCTCACCCTATTCTACACTTTCAGTATATCTCTGTGATTACTGAATACCTTACTTACTCCCATCCTCACCCTCGCTCCCCTATTCTACACTTTCACTATATCTCTGTGCTTACTAAACACCTTACTTACTCCCATCCTCCCTCGCTCCCCCTATTCTACACTTTCACTATATCTCTGTGCTCACTGAATACCTTACTGACTCCCACCCTCACCCTCGCTCCCCCTATTCTACACTTTCATTATATCTCTGTGCTTACTGAATACCTTACTTACTCCCATCCTCACCCTCGCTCGCCCTATTCTACACTTTCACTATATCTCTGTGCTTACTGAACACCTTACTTACTCCCATCCTCCATCGCTCCCCCTATTCTATACTTTCACTATATCTCTGTGCTTACTGAATACCTTACTTACTCCCATCCTCACCCTCGCTTGCCCTATTCTACACTTTCACTATACCTCTGTGCTTACTGAATACCTTACTTACTCCCACCCTCACCCTCGCTCCCCCTATTCTACACTTTCACTATATCTCTATGCTTACTGAATACCTTACTTACTCCCACCCTCACCCTCGCTCCCCCTATTCTACACTTTCACTATATCTCTGTGCTTACTGAATACCTTACTTACTCCCATCCTCACCCTCGCTCGCCCTATTCTACACTTTCACTATATCTCTGTGCTTACTGAATACCTTACTTACTCCCATCCTCACCCTCGCTCCCCCTATTCTACACTTTCACTATATCTCTGTGCTTACTGAATACCTTACTTACTCCCATCCTCACCCTCGCTCGCCCTATTCTACACTTTCACTATATCTCTGTGCTTACTGAATACCTTACTTACTCCCACCCTCACCCTCACTTGCTCTAGTCTACACTTTCACTATATCTCTATGCTTACTGAATACCTTACTTACTCCCATCCTCACCCTCACTCCCCGTATTCTATGGTTTCACTATATCTCTGTGCTTACCGAATACCTTACTTACTCCCATCCTCACCCTCGCTCCCCCTATTCTACATTTTGACTATATCTCTGTGATTACTAAATACCTTACTTACTCCCATCCTCACCCTCGCTCGCCCTATTCTACACTTTCACTATATCTCTGTGCTTACTGAACACCTTACTTACTCCCATCCTCCCTCGCTCCCCCTATTCTACACTTTCACTATATCTCTGTGCTTACTGAATACCTTACTTACTCCCACCCTCACCCTCGCTCCCCCTATTCTACACTTTCATTATATCTCTGTGCTTACTGAATACCTTACTTACTCCCATCCTCACCCTCTGTATTCCTTTTCTCCACTTTCACTATATCTCTGTGCTTACTGAATACCTTACTTACTCCCATCCTCACCCTCGCTCCCCCTATCCTACACTTTCTCTGTATCTCTGTGTTTTCTGAATACCTTACTTACTCCTACCCTCACCCTCGCTCCCCCTATTCTACACTTTCACTATATCTCTGTGCTTACTGAATACCTTACTTACTCCCATCCACACCCTCGCTCGCCCTATTCTACACTTTCGCTATATCTCTGTGCTTACTGAATACCTTACTTACTCCCACCCTCACCCTCTCCCCCTACTCTGCACTTTCAATATATCTCTATTTGCTTACTGATCATATGTGATTATAAGTATAACAACATTAAGCATAACAATCTACAGTACCAAACAGGCATCTCTGAGACACTACATTGGATATTAAGCTATTGTATCTCTGAGACACTACTCCACTGAATGATTTTTGTTAATAAGTGTAACTGCCAAAATATGTGTTATTAAGTGAGCCTGTTAGCTTTATTACTAACTTGAACTGTAATAATATATGTTACTATGTGGGTTATTACTGTCATTTCTCTGACTGTGTTAATATTGTTTAAAATATTGAATGTTATGTTGTTAGTGGAGCTTTTCTCCCAAGGCCTCCACTGAAAATGGGAAAACTTGCCCAGTCAAATTTCCCAGGTAAACAAATGTTGAATAAATAAAATAAATATAGAAGGGAGCACTGTACTTAATTAGTGGTCTGATAAGGGTCGAGTACAGCGGAGTTATAACCTTAGTCTTGGGCACAATCCCCTTACTTATGAGATGTGCAATGTAGAAAGCTTTCCTTACCACTATAGACACACGGTGATCAAAGTTTAGATTGCTATCAACCTGTGTTCCTATGTCTCACACCACTGGGTTTGGGCTTAGAGGGTGCTATCTATGTCATATTTAGCAGGGCCTACTTCTTTGACAAAGGGGATTATGTGGCATCTTTTGCTTTTAGTTTCAGTCCATGGCTTTGGCACCATTCATTTGTCTGTGTCAGCCCCTTCTGTAATATATTAACATCACTGGGGGACTCTATGATTGCACCCAGTTTACAGGGACTGATGTTATTTTAATATGACATAGTGCTTACAGAAGCCAATTAAAATGTCCAGCATTTCATGAAGCAGAAATGGAAATATGTAGCCTTGAGCAACTCAAGTGTATACATAGATTGCTAGCAATGACTGGGTAGAAGGAGAAAGTGTTTTTGATCTATGTGCTGGAAGGTTCATATGTAAGTAATCTTTCCAATAGGAATCTGGCATGTAAGCTGAGGGTGATTGCCAGCGTAACAAAAGGAGATATTGCCAGCCCAGCTATCTGGAATTTGGTAAATAATTATATGTCATTTGTGAGTATTAATATGATTTATATAGAAGTGTGACAGAAGGAGATACTGCCAGCCCAGCTATCTGGAATCTTGTAAGTGGTTGTGTATCATCTGTGAATATCAACATGGTTTATATACCTGGGTTACAAATGTATTAGAACTGTATGTCATATTATATAGACGTTTGCTGAAGAGATATTTTTATACACTATTGTAACTGTTTAGATGTATGTATTTTAACAGGGGAGACTAAAACACAGGAGATTAACTTGCAAAACTTCAGAAGAATAGTTGAGCTTGAGTTACTTTATGGCTGGCCTATAAACAAGAGATGTTATCTTTCAGTTTGTGCCCCTGATTCCTGCATAGCAGTTCGACCATGTAGTTAACATCACTGACCTTCCTTACCACCTTGTAGGGTCCCTCCCAAGCTGCCAGCAGCTTGTTGTGTCTGACAGGAATGAGAACCATTACCTGCTGCCCTATAGCATACTCTCTAGCTCGAACATTCCTGTCATACCAGACCTTTTTCTGCTGTTGGGTTTCTGCTAGGTTCTCCTGGGCCAAGCCCATGAGTTCCCTGAGCCTTGTCCTGATGTTTAGGACATACGCCACAATAGACTCCTTGTGGGATTCACACTCACCCTCCCACTCATCTCAAATCAAATCTAGAGATCCCCTCACCCTATGCCTATACAGCAACTCAAAGGGTGAAAAATCTGTGGATTCCTGGGGAACCTCCCTGTAAGCAAACAACAGATGGGGCAAATATTTCTTCCACTCCCTCTTAAACTATTCTACAAATGCCTGTAGCATTGTCTTTAGTGTAGACTTTAACCTCTCAACTAGACCATTAGTATGGGGATGGCAAGGGGGATCACCCCACAGCGCTTCCACAGACAAGCCAGCAGGTCAGACATGAAATTGGCATCTCTGTCAGTCAGTATTTCTTTTGGAAAATCTACCCTGCTGAAAATCTCTAACAAAGCATTTGTCACCTTTTCTGCCTTAATGGAGGACAGAGACACCACCTCAGGGTATCTGGTAGCATAACCTACTACCACTAGGATATACTTCTTTCCTGTGGAACTTGGGGGTACTCAGAGGCCCCACGATATCTATAGCTACCTCTGAAATGGCTCCTCAATCACAGGCAAAGGCATCAAAGGAGCTTTCACCTTGTCTCCTGCCTTGCCTACCTTTTGGTACTGCTAACAGGTCCTCCAGTACCCTGTTACATCTCTGGAAATCCCAGGCCAATAAAAGTTCTGTATAATACATCTATTTGTATGCTTTATGCCCATATGACCTGCCAAGGGAATATCATGGGCTATGGTTACAAGTGCCAGATGATAGGGTCTGGGCACTACTAACTGTTGTATTATCTCATCCTCTAGCCCTCCTTCAGGGGTCCACTCTCTATACATTAACACTTTGTCCCAGTACACAGATTCCCCCTTCCCTTGAGAATCAGGTGCCTCACTAGCTACCTCCCTCAGGCCCTGTAATGTAGAGTCTGAGAGCTGAGCCTGTCTCAACTCTCTCTTGGTAACCCATCCCAGGTCCCCTTCCACAAGAAATCTGGTATTCTCTGACAGTTGTGCCTGACTGTCAGCCTGGGTACTAATACTACTCACCTTTGCCCTTACAGTAACTTTGTCCAAGGAAATATCAGTACCTACAGGCAGCTGTGGTTCATCTTCAGTCTCAATGCTACAGGGGTAGCTCCCTCTTTCTAAAGTAACCACCACACCAGCCCTGGTTGCAAGTCTGTGGTCTGTCTGGGCCCTCCCCCCAGGCAACCAGACCCACATTCTTGTCTCCAAGCCTGACTGCGTGTAACTGCATGCACACAAGGTACTGTATTATCAAAATCATTCCCTGTCAGGACATCTGCAGGGATATCCTCAAACACACCTACTTGCTGGCTTCCTTTTCCACTCTCCCAGCCAAGTTGAACCCTAGCTAAAGGTATTTGGAATGGGGTCCCTCCTAAAGCTCTGACTGGAGTAGACTGCCCAAGCAAGTAGTGCTTCTCTTTAACCATTGCAGGCTTCACAATGGTTAGGTCAGAGGCTGTGTCTCTCTTAGCAGTGGCCTTTTTTCCATCTAATAAGATAGGATATAACCTCTTGTCATAGTTTGGTACCCTTGTTGTCCCCAGACAACTTACTGCTGGCATTCTGTCATTCCCACTTACTGGCTTTCCTACCTTTTGTTCCCCACCTTGCCTATGTGGACAGCTATATGCTACATGTCCCCACTGGTTGCATTTAAAGCATTTAACCTTTGGTCCTGGATGTGTACCTGGACTAGTAGCTTCCCCTGCTACTGACAGACTCTGCTGGGGCAGTCTAGGCTGCCCACCATGGGTTCTCTTAGACCCATGAGCAGCACTGAGTATCCCTTTCCTGTGCAATGATATCCTGCTTGTTAGGTATAGGTGTCCCTTTTCCCCCAACTCATCTGCTGTGTTACATTCCCTATCTGCTAACCAGATTATCTCGTCCTCAGACAAAATACTAAGGGCTTGTTCCTCCACCAGATGTCTTCCAGCCTTTCAAAAGTGGTGACCTGGCACCACTCACCCACCTATGAAAATAAGTGCTTAGTTCAGCAGTATATTCACACACACTTTTATCTGCCTTGCTTCTATGTTCACAAAACTTTTTCCTATACACTTCAGGTGTTAATTTAAAACACTCTTGTTGTTGTTGTTGAGTCTTTCGGCTTTTCCCGGTTAGGGGTCACCACAGCGGAACTCCAGTCCACTAATGATTGGCAGTAGATTTTTACGTGCCGAGTTGCCAGCCCTGACGCACAACCTTCAACGAAGGTACGCCCATTCATGCATGTCTCCAAACAGAAGACGCCCTAGCGGAGAATCGAACAGGACAACGTCTTACTGTGAGGCGACAACACTACCGCAGCACCACCACTTAATTTAAAACACTCTAAGAGGCAATTTTTAACAGTATTATAATTTAAGCAATCAGTATTAGACAATTTAGAAATAGCAGTTACAGCTTTACAATGGAGTAAAGGGGTCAGGAACTGTACCCAGAGCCCTTAGCCAACATTATACTGTTTACATACCCTTTCAAACATATGAATGAAACTATCAAAATTATCACCCTCTGTAAATTGTGCAAGAAACTTACCGACATTTGTTGCTTCTGGGGTTCAATTACTCCCTTCACCATTACCTCCATGACCCTGGCAAAGGGCCAGCATCTCCTTTTCATGTTCCTCTGCCTCTCATTCTCCTCAGCTTCTGGACATCTCAGTTTCCCATGTTCTTCAGCCTCCAAACATCTCAGTCTCTCTGCTGCTTCTATTTCCAAATGTTTGGCCTCTGGTTCAAGTCTCTTTAACTCCAGATGGATTTTAAGTCCTCTGTGGGAAGGTTGCACTGTCCATTTTCTGAGAGTTGTACCTCCCCAAGGCCAGTCTCATTGTCATTCTGGTTGCTGGTCTGTGATGCAGCTGTGCCCAAAGCTGCAATCATCTCTGCTTTAGTCAGGTTGGCATGCCCCAGTCCTTTGTCTTGGTACATCTCTGCCAATTGGCTCCTTGTCAGTTTGCCATACTCCTCTGCTGACATCCTTACCTACTCTCCCTGACTAATGAAGCTAACAAAAAAAAAATAAAATAAAATAATTGTGATATGAACCCTGGATGTTCACTGTGTGGCTGAATGAAAGTGCAAACACCTTCCTTAGTGACCACTGTTTACAGGCTACAGGAATTCATTATCCACACCACTGAATCCTAATATGTGGATATCCCACCACTGCCACCAATTAATATATGATGCCCCACCACTGGTCCAGTAATCAAAAAGCCTCAATCCTCACCACTGGCAACAGTGCAGGATGTACACACTGGGAGGATGACAAGTACACACACAGTAAAGTGCAATTTTCCTTAAGAGCACACAGAGACCACACTCAATCTGGGGCTGGTTTCTCCCACTTTCTTCAGATCCCCAGTAAGACTCCCCACTGGCACAGCTATAGAGTTGAGATCTCAGCTGAGTGGCCACGCCAAGACCTCCACCACCCTCTCTGTCCAACCAGTGCTTCATGTCCCTGCACAAGTAGCTGTCTCACACACTCTATGAGAGTTCATTTATATACAAACAGACACACACACACATACACACCTGGGAAAGGCTGTCACAGGTTTACTAGCTATGCCCCCTTTTGCCCAGACTATAAGGTAGTTAACACTGCCACCAGCCAACTCCTTATCAATTACTTTAAGGCCCTTAACAAAGGGTGTCCAATCGTACTGTGTAATGTTACTATTAATCCAAATGGTCATTTGACCAAGAGCAAGACTATTAGGAGTGGCCTGCACACTGTCACCAAATAGGTATGCAAGTATGCTAAGAGCTTAAATATGTCTAGACAGACCAGCCACAATTGAACGGTTTAAATATATTTAATAATGAATAATAAAAGAACAAGAAAATACTCAGTAAATCATCACAGTAACTTCAGAGTTCAGAACCACGAGAAATATTTAAAACTAAACTAATATTTACTATTTTCCTAGCTATATCTAAAAGAATTACTATACCCTAGAAACTTACTATCACAACAAGGCAAGTGCAGATATGGTGAGGGGGTTTTCCCAGCTATGCTGTCAGGTGAAAGACAAAATACAAAATGCCCAGTTTCTCTGTCAGAGAGTTCTTAAATTAATATCAAATATTACTGCTGTGTAGCTGGCAGCATGACATTACTTCTTGTCACCTGACTATCAGTTCCCAAGCTCACAACCTTTGATAGAAACTGACAGCATTTAGCATCTCCCTGTGAAAAATACATAAACAAAGACCTCTCTTAGATCTAAGGCAAATGGTGGAAATTGTAAAATAATTTACATTCCTCCACATTTAAAGACAATACAAAAACCTTCTAGTTCTAGACATTATGCCTGCTACTGCACTGAAACTGAAAGATAACATCTCTTGTTTATAGCTCATCCATAAAGTAACTCAACCTCTACCATTCTTCTGAAGTTTTGCAAGTTAATCTCCTGTGTTTCAGATTCCCCTGTTAAAATACATACATCTAAACAGTTACAGTAGTGTATAAAAATATATTTTCACCATACGTCTATACAATATGACACACAGTTCTAATAGATTTGTAACACAGGCATATGAATCATGTTGATATTCACAAATGACACACAACCACTTACAAGATTCCAGATAGCTGGGTTGACAGTATCTCCTTCTGTCACACTTCTATATAAATCATATTAATACTTTATTTGCAAAATTCCAGATAGCTGGGCTGTCAGTATCTCTTTTTGTTACAGCCAGAATAAACAAAATTAATGTGAATGTGTTTTGAGAAGTTGGTCTATTTAACTGTGAGCTAGTAAAGACAAAGCTGACAGTAGAGACTGACCCTTACTCCTTGACCACAACCAAAAGGGTGCCATTTCCAATACTCCGATGCCATTAAGGCAGACTTATGCAGTCATATTATTATGCCTGTATCAATTTATTTGGTGCAGAAAATCTATTTTCAAGAGGGAATATGATTTAATATAAGGGATTGGAATTTAATTTTTCATGAGAGAAACATACAGAATGGGTTGTACAGTCAAGTTTCAAAACTAGCAAAGAAATGTAGAAAACAGTTATAGGATATGTGACTAAAAGACAAACAACTTTCGAAAAACACACTACTAATCCCCTTGATTATACTTTTTACTCAGCAAGACATCACATCTGTTCAAGGAGAGACAGAGGCTTCATATCTAAGGAGCATATGGGATACATTGAAAGCATCTATAGTCCTGTTGCTATTACGAATCATTCTTATCTAGTACTTACACTAAACATGACGGGGGGTTGGAAACAAGAGGGGCATTGGAGAGTTCTTATTTTTTATCTGAATATTGGTGCCTTAAAGGAGTGGTTGGAGCAAAGAATTAAATACCATGTGCCTATATTCGATAAACCTTATATATAATAATGGGATGAGGTTAAATTACCTTTTCATAGAGAATTTAGACAATATTTACATAATAAAGATAGCATACCCAAGGATTATAGACACAGAACTTTTAAGAGTATTAGAACTTTACAAAGACAATTTTCTAATATCATCGCAGATGATCTTCTTCTTCTTTGTTCA
Organism: Protopterus annectens; assembly: GCF_019279795.1. Taxonomy (NCBI): domain Eukaryota; kingdom Metazoa; phylum Chordata; order Ceratodontiformes; family Protopteridae; genus Protopterus; species Protopterus annectens. Next base: position 1,322,806,617 of record NC_056743.1, read on the forward strand.
GCTTTTTCCCAGTTAGGGGTCGCCACAGCAGATCACCTGTCTGCTCATGATTGGCAGTGGAGTTTTACAGTGTCAAGTTGCCAGCCCAGCACCCAACCTTCCACAGAAGGCACACACATGCACACACTCACACCTAGGGCCAATTTAGAGTGTCCAATCCACCTACAGCATGTCTTTGGGATGTGGGAGGAAACTAGAGCACCTGGAGGAAACCCACGCAACCACAGGGAGGACATGCAGACTCTGCACAGAAGGCACCCCAGCTGAGGATCAAACCGGAGAACCTCTTGCTGTGAGGCGGCAACGCTAACCTCTGCACCACCGTGGCCGACCAATATCACTGCAGATGATGAGCAACATTTATTAACCTAATTACAGGATCTACAACAACAGGAAGATAACAACCTATCGTGTAGAGCACTGAAGGGGTTATTTGTATGCCAACTCTCTAAAGTGCTCAGAGCCTTATCTGGAAATTGTGACAGAAGAAGATTGACATGCCAATTTTTCAAGTGACAGATGAAGGTGTTAGAATACCTAGTTATGTCTCTGCAGCTTCACATGTATGTAGAACATGGTACTGCAAGCAGTCTTAACTTTCCAGCAGGTACTGCCTGCAGTACCAAGTTACACATACAGATGGAGCTGAAGTTTCACCAAAATAGCCTCTTAAAGATAATGGGCTTCTCTAATGCTGCTGGGTTGCACAGTGGAAAAACAGTGACATGTTTCAGAAAAGAAAGCTTAACTCCTTTTTTAGAGTTGAGCTTTGGACGCTGACAATCCTTATTAGCATACTCTGCATGGGGACTGGTGAAGCCCTATGTTTTGTACTTGGGCATGGATTAACTGCTTGGTGTGGCAAGTACCCACACCCAAGTGCTTTTAGAAGTGGCATGTACCCACACCTAAGTGCTTTTCAAATCTCACCCATTGAATGCAAACCAATATGCCCATTCCCCTTTGTATGCAGGTTTTATCATGAAGCTACTGACTATCTTAATATTCTTGCTGTCATATTTCACTACCATTCTTTTGCTAAATATTTCACCATCACACCACATCTTAACATTTTTATTTTGGTAGCTGGTATGCATTTCGATCCCATTCTAATCAAATAGTTCATATCTGACTCAGATATTACACCACTAATGGCATTCCCATCCCAGTAAGATGGGAATATGTAGATCTTATATCCCTGAAGGGAAGAAATGGTGTTTTCAGAATACTGAGTATCACTGCTTTATCCTCTGAATATGCCTGTCTATGTTTATGTTCCTCTTAATCTTGTTAGGGCACAGCAAACATTTTAGTTTTCTATGCTGACCAGTCATCTTGACACACTAAACTTGTTCCACTTCTGGTGAGTAAACCTTCCTTGGCTATGAGGCTTGAGTCACAGACATGTATGCAGTAAGAAAGATGGGAAGATGATCCCAATAAAATGCAGTGAGAGCACTTTGCATTAAATCTGTTGTGTCCTGGCCATCAGAAGTCAACAATCAGTGTTGCACCTGCAGTCACTGGTCATTTTATTAGGAATGTCGCCTGTTGTTACTTGAGACCTTGAAAGGGATTCCCCATGTCCTTAATTGGATGTCTGCCCTTCAACTCCTCATCTGATACCATCTGTCCTTACAGTTGACATTCTAGTATTCATGACATTAATTAAACTCAGGTCAACAGTGACATCAGCAGGAAGCCAGTTGGCCCATCATCGGTCTTACTAAGGGTCTTGGCAAATTTTTCTCATTCTTTTTTTATATATATTACATCAGTGAAGTTCTCCACACTAGCAATGTGCCTTATTTGTCATTTTGTTCCCATATATTCTTACTGTTACTACAAAACCATTTCCAGAAAATGAGTCTATAACCTTCCTACCCTGCTAGAATAGATATTCAGTAAGTATATTTGGACCTACAGTTTAGTAAGGCTTCATTACACAATTTCGAGGAGAAATTGCACAAGCGACAGTAGCCTCAGAAAAAAAAAAAAGATGACTAATGCTAAACGCTTTTCTCCATAAGAATTCATTGCCGGCGATTTCTGTTTGTGCACCAGCAATGATTCACTTTTCAGGGAGATTTTTCCCCTATTCAAGTAAGTGTGACTCTTGAGTTGGTATATATATTGTTTAGGGGATGTGGGGGGTTTCCCCTGCAATAAATGACAAAAAAAAGAGTTTTATACCACCGGGTTTTCTGGGGTTTTCATTCTTTTGAAATGTCGACTTTCAGGAAGTTGATGTTTCATAGTAGAACCATTTGGCGATGTAGTTAAATCCGTTATATTATCTGTATGATGCTCCTGTTGTAAACTTGTCCTCATACGTTTACTTTTGCCCTTTATGTTACCTGTATGACGATAATTTTTATTGTTATTGTACTACATACCTATATTATGATGTTTACATTTTTTGAATGTACTGGAGCTTTTCTCCCTGAGCCTCTGCTGAAAATGGGCTCCTGGTCCATTCAGACATTCCCAGTAAACAAATATAAAATAAATTGTAATCATTGTTTTTCCTGGTAGTTTTGACACCAGAAGTATGAGCAGCAATGAAATTAACTGCAAAGAAAACAGATGCATGACTGCTGCAGTGGTTACAATGGGAAAAACTATATATAGTATTTGTGTGACCTGGTAATAAATGAAATTATGTCACCCAGTAACAGCTGTATTTCTAATTGTCCTGATTTTAAAACTGTAAGAAGGGTTAAAAACAAATGAAGGTTAATGCAGTATTATATGTTACTTTTACTGTTTAACTGAAATTTTTTTATGACCCTACCCATAAAATATCAATGTGGGTCCTTTAGTATTTGTAAAACAACTATGCACTCTGGGTGACCCAAAACAACACAAAAACACATATTTTAGAAGAGTATGACACTTTCTTAAATCATCTTTGTTTTACAAGTAATTTAATTTCCAGTTATACTCCTCATGTCAAAGCAGCAAGTGACTTCACAAAACCTGAAGATTATCAATGGGGCCATTTCAGAAAGGTTACCATGGTGTCTGTGGGGTGAATACCACGCAGTAACCATTTGTGATTCAGAGACAGCACTGTTGTGGTGTTTAGGATAAAGATGTGCAGCACGAAGGTGAATTAATACTGTGTGTGTGTGTGTGTGTGTGTGTGTGTGTGTGTGTGTGTGTGTGTGTGTGTGTGTGTGTGTGTGTGTGTGTGTGTGTGTGTGTGTGTGTGTGTGTGTGTGTGTGTGTGTGTGTATTTAAAAGCAAAAGGGTGGGGTCTGTTTGTGTGTTTGTGGGGTGTGATCTGTCACACCTACACACTTCCCTAGATTAACAAGCAAATCCTGCAATACTTTGGGGGTGACACTAGACATCAGGAATACTCCAAAGATCATGCCTTAAAGGCAGAAATAAAGAAAGCAAAGTTGGTTGGGGGTGTGAAGATTGGGAAAGATAGGTGAAGGCTGCCAGCCTAGCCAAATAGAATTTGATACATAATTCTATCATTTGTAAATATAAATGTAAAATACAGGCTTGTTTCTTAAATGAAAGAAAACACTGTAAAATGTGAACTTCAAGATTGTAGCAACATTGCCATTTGCTGTAAGAAAAACTAAGCCAAGCATTTCACATCTATTCTTTTGAAGTTAAAATTATTTCTTGTATACCCTTTGATCTAGCTAGTGATGCCGAAGAGGCTAGCTGAACACATTATTTCTATTGTTTTAACTTAAGGAAAAATTACTAGAGTGTACATATGAAATGTCTTTTATTATTGTAGTTTCCTGAACAGATGTTAGATTGTTAAATAATGTAGCCTGTTGGCCTGGGAACTCCAGACTAAGTGTCAAAATGATGTAATGTGTATACTGGGAAAACCTAAGTGTCAAAATGATGTAATCTGGGAGGGCCCAGCAGAAATGTTTGAGTGATTTTAAAAGCTATTGTTGAGAGAGAGACTGTAGCATTTTGATCTTGATATCCAACTCTCAGCACTGCCTTATGGTCTCTTTATGTAAGTAGAATTTTAGAAGTATGTTTTCTTGTAGAAATAGCTAGGACTATAAAGATTAGACTTAAGTGTTTTTTCTGTTATATCAGAACTTTCATACTGTATTGTTTTAAGTTTCTGTGTGATCTCTGAACTCTTGGATAGCACTGTGGTGTAGTAGTATTGTCTTGTGTTTTTAATTATTTATTATTAAATATTTTAAAAAACTTTTACCTGTGGCTGGTTTGTGTAGAGTTAAGTTAAGCTCTAGAGTACATTGCCTATTTATAGAGTTTATTGTACAAGGCCACTCTAATAAGCCTTGACTGATTAGTCACACTTACCAACTGGATAATAATATTGTACAGTAATAATTGGACACCCTTTTAAGGGCCTTTGGGTAGATGATAAGTATTAACTGGTTGTGGCAGGAATTACTACCGTATAGTCTGGGTAAAGGGGCATAGCTGGAGAATCTGTGTCAGCCATTCCCAGGAGTGTCTGTGAAGTTGTATACATACTTATCACAAAGTGTGTGTGGTGTGTCAGCTACCTGGGCAGGGACACGAAGCACTAGTGGGATAGAGAGGGTACTGGAGGTTAGCTTGCCAGCTAGGCTGAGATCTGGACCCTATAACTGTGCCAGATGGGAGTCTTATTGGGGAACTGGGGAGCAAGGGAGCAACCAGCCCCAGACTGACTGTGATCTCTGTGTGCACTTATGGGAAATTGTACTTTACTGTGTGTATTTGTTATCCTTTTCTCTTATATGAGATGCCCTCCCTGGTGCTAGTGATAAGGATTGAGGCTCCTTCATTGCTGGGCCAGGGCATGGCCATCACATTGTGGTTTGCAGTGGTGGGATCCACTTCACATACTAATTGGCTTGTAGTGGTGTGGGTAGAGTGAATCCTGTAGCTTATGTACAGTGATCTCTGAAGGTGTTTTGTACTCTAAAACAGCCATGCAGTGAATAATCAGAGTTCAGATCACAATTGTTTTATTTCTTTTGTTAGCTTAGTTAGTCAGGGTGAGCAGGCAGCATGTCAGCAAAGGAGTATGGAAAGCTGACAAGGACCCAGCTGGTGGAGATGTGCCAGGCTAGGGGACTGGTGCATGGAAACCTGACTAAGGCAGACCTGATTGCAGCCTTGGTTACAGTTGCATCAGAAAACAGCATCCAGGAGGATGATCAGACTGGCAGTGGGGATACAATATCCTCAGAGAATGGACAGTTCAACCTTTCTGTGAAAGACAATCAGCCTGGCAGTGGAGATACAATATCCTTGGAGAATGGACAGCTCAACCTTTCTGTAGTGGGCTTAAAATGAGGCAGTACCATGCACTTATGCAGTTACACACAGTGAGGCTAGGAGACAAGCATGTGGGTCTGGTAGCCTGGGGGAGACCTAGACAGACTGCATACTTGCAGCCAGGACTGCTGAGGTGGTTACTTCAGTGAGGGAGCTACACTGTAGCAGTGAGATTGAATGTGGGCCACAGCTGCTTGTGGGTACTGATGTTCCCTTGGACAGGGTAACTGCAAAGGTAGAGGTGAGCAGTAGTACCCAGGCTGACAGTGAGGCACCACTGTCAGAGGATGCCATACGTCCTGTGGAAGGGGAGCTGTTAAGGGTTACAAGGAGAGAGTTGAGACAGGCTCAGTTCTCAGACCCTACATTGCAAGGCCTGAGGCAGGTAGCTAGGGAGGCACCTGATTCTCAAGGGAAGTGGGAATCGGTATACCGGGACAAAGGGTTAATGTACAGAGAGTGGACCCCTGAGGGGGGGCTAAAAGGTGAGAGAGTACAGCAGTTGGTAGTGCCTAGAGCTTACCATCTGGCATTTCTAACCATAGCCCATGATATTCCCTTTTCAGGTCATATGGGCATAAAACATACAAAGAGGCATATGGTGCAGAACTTCTATTGGCCTGGAATTTCTAGAGATGTAACAGGATACTGCAGGACCTGTGAGCAGTGCCAAAATGTAGGCAAGGCAGGAGACAAGGTGAGAGCTCCTTTGATGCCTTTGCCTGTGATTGAGGCGCCATTTCAGAGGGTAGCTATGGATATTGTGGGTCCTCTGAGTACCCCATGTTCCACAGGGAAAAACTATATCCTAGTGGTAGTGGATTATGCTACACGATACCCTGAGGCAGTGGCTTTGTCCTCCATTGAGACAGAGAAGGTGGCAAATGGTTTGTTAGAGATTTTTAGCAGGGTAGGTTTCCCAAAAGAAATACTGACTGACCGAGGTGCCAATTTCATGTCAGACCTGTTGGCTAGTCTGTGGAAGTCCTATGGGGTGAAGCACATGAAGACCATCCCCAACCATCCCCAGACTAATGGTCTTGTTGAGAGGTTAAACTCTACAATCAAGTCCATGTTACGGGCATTTGCAGATCAGTTTAAGAGGGAGTGGGACAAATATTTGCCCCATCTGTTGTTTGCTTACAGAGAGATTCTCCAGAAGTCCACAGGTTTTTCACCCTTTGAGTTGCAGTATGGGCATAGAGTGAGGGGACTGCTAGATTTAATTCGAGATGAGTGGGAAGGTGAGTGTGAGTCTCACAAGGAGTCTGTTGTGGAATATGTCCTAAACCTCAGGACAAGGCTCAGGGAACTCATGGGCTTGGCCCAGGAGAACCTGGCAGAAGCCCAACAAGAGAAAAAGGTGTGGTATGACAGGAATGCTCGAGCTAGAGATTATATTGTGGGGCACCAGGTAATGGTTCTCATTCCTGTCAGACATAACAAGCTGCAAGCAGCTTGGGAGGGACCCTACAAGATGGTAAGAAAGGTAAGTGATGTTAACTACATGGTGGAAGTGCTAGGCAGATGGCAGGGACAGAATTGTACCATGTTAACATGATGAAACCTTACCATGATAGGGAGTCCCTTGTGCTGAGCATTTGCAGTGGATTGCAGGAGGAGTCTGAGGGAGTTCTGGGGACTGATCTCCTTAGTGAGGCTCGGGCTGACACCTCAGTGGAAGGGGTAGCAATGTCCCAGCAGCTATCTCCTGCACAGGTTTGAGAAATCCTAGCAGTGTTGCAGGAATTTGGGGATATGTTCACTGGGAAACCAGTGTGCACCCACATAGTGCAGCACCAGGTGGATACAGGACCCCAAAGGCCTATTAGGCAGGCCCCTTATAGGGTGCCTGACAGTGTCAGACAGACTCTGATGGAAGAGGTACAGCAGATGTTGGAACTAGGGATGATTCAAGAGTCCAACAGTCCCTGGGCCTTGCCAGTGGTGCTGGTGCCAAAGAAGGATGGCAGCACCAGGTTCTGTGTGGACTACAGGAAATTAAATAGTCACACAGAGTAAGATGCTTACCCCATGCCTGGGACAGATGTGGCCCTACAGCAGCTGGGTGGGGCTAAATATCTTACAACCATTGATCTTACCAAGGGTTACTGGCAGGTGCCCTTGACTCCCAGTGCTAGAGAAAAGTCAGTCTTTGTGACTCCTTTTGGCTTGTATGAGTTCACAAAGATGCCCTTTGGGATGAAGAATGCCCCAGCAACTTTCTAGAGGCTGGTAGATAATATCCTAGCAGGAGCAGGAGGGTTTGTCCTTGCTTACCTAGATGGTATTGCCATCTACAGCCATTCCTGGCCAGAACACCTTCAGCATGTCAGGGAGGTGCTGGGCAGACTACAGAGGGCCAGGTTGACCATTAAGCCCAGCAAATGTCAGGTGGGTATGGCAGATGTCTCCTATCTAGGACATAGAGTTGGGAGTGGTAAAATAAGGCCAGAACCTCCCAAAGTGGAAACAATTCAGGCATGGCCTGCACCTGTTACTTAAAAGCAGGTGAGGGCATTCTTAGGGACAGCAGGGTACTACAGAAAGTTCACCCCCAGTTATAGTACCATAGCTGCTCCCCTCACAGACCTGACAAGGAAGAACAGGCCAGATAAGGTAGTGTGGACCCCAGCATGTGAGCAGGCTTTCCAGAAGCTTAAGGGAGCTTTGGGAGGACCCCCTGTGATAGCCAGTCCAGATTACAACAAAGACGTTGTGCAGGAGGATGCTTCAAACCATGGGGTGGGGGCTGTACTTGCCAGATTTCTTCAGGGGGGGAAGAGCACCCAGTGGTTTATCTCAGTCATAGGCTCCAACCCAGGGAGGAATGCTATGCAGCTGTAAAAAAGGAATGTCTAGCCATACTGTGGGCAATGAAAAAACTTCAGCCTTATCTGTATGGAAGGAAATTCACTGCTATGACAGATCAAAACCCTCTAACATGATTAAACAGAGCCAGTCAGCAAAATGCCAAATTGCTAAGATGCAGCCTGGGGCTGCAAGCATATAGGTCAATGCAGCACTGCAGTGGGATTAGCAATGTCAATGCAGATGGGCTTTCAACACAGGGAATGGGGTGAGGTACCCTCAGACAGACCTAACCCTCTCAAGCGGCATTTATCAAGGGTCATTTGAAAAACTAGCTTATGTTCTCCAGGAGGGGAGAGATGTGAAGATTGGGGAAGATGGGTGAAGGCTGCCAGCCTTGCCAAATAGAATTTGATACATAATTTTATGATTTGTAAATATAAATGTAAAATACAGGCTTGTTTCTTAAATGAATGAAAACACTGTAAAATGTGACCTTCAAGATTGTAGCAACATTGCCATCTGCTGTAAGGAAAACTAAGCCAAGCATTTCACATCTGTTCTTTTGAAGTTAAAATTATGTCTGGTATACCCTTTGATCTAGATAGTTGTGCCAAAGAGGCTAGCTAAACACATTCTTTCTATTGTATTAACTTAAGGAATAATTACCAGAGTGTACATGTGAAATATCTTTTATTGTTGTAGTTTCCTGAGCAGGTGTTAGATTGTTAAATAATGTAGCCTGTTGGCCTGGGAACTCCAGACTAAGTCTCAAAATGATGTAAAGTGTATACTGGGAAAACCTAAGTGTCAAAATGATGTAATCTGGGAGGACCCAGCAGAAATGTTTGAGTGATTTTAAAAACTATTGTTGAGAGAGAGAGACTGTAGCATTTTGATCTTGATATCCAACTCTCAGCACTGCCTTATGGTCTCTTTACATAAGTAGTATTTTAGAAGTATGTTTTCTTGTAGAAATAGCTAGGACTATAAAGATTAGTCTTAAGTGTTTTTTTCTGTTATATCAGAACTTTCCTACTGTATTGTTTTAAGTTTCTGTGTGATCTCTGAACTCTTGGATAGTACTGTGGTACAGTAGTATTGTCTTGTGTTTTTAATTATTTATTATTAAATATTTTAAAAACCCTTTACATGTAGTTGGTTTGTGTAGAGCTAAGTTAAGCTCTAAAGTACATTGCATACTTATAGAGTTTATTATACAAGGCCTCTTTAATAAGCCTTGACTGATTAGTCACACTTACCAACTGGATAATAATATTGCACAGTAATAATTGGACACTATTTTAAGGGCCTTTGGGTAGCTGATAATTATTAGCTGGTGGTGGCAGTGATTACTACCATATAGTCTGGGTAAAGGGGCACAGCTGGAGAATCTGTGTCAGCCATTCCCAGGAGTGTCTGTGAAGTTGTATAAATACTTATCTCAAAGTCTGTGTGGTGTAGCAGCTACCTGAGTAGGGACACAAAGCACTGGTGGGACAGAGAGGGTACTGGAGGTTAGCTTGCCAGCTAGGCTGAGATCTGGACCCTATAACTGTGCCAGTGGGGAGTCATATTGGGGACCTGGGGAGCAAGGTAGCAACCAGCCCCAGACTGACTGTGATCTCTGTGTGCACTTAAGAGAAATTGTACTTTACTGTGTGTATTTGTTATCCTTTCCTCTTATATGAGACACCCTCCCTGGTGTTAGTGGCAAGGATTGAGGTTCCTTGATTGCTGGGCCAGGGCATGGCCATCACAGGGAGAACATGAGACAACAGGGATACTTTAAAATAGCATGCCTTAAATGGATTTAGAAATAAAGAAAAATGACACAGGTCAGGAGGAAACACTCGTCACCAGGGATACTATAAAAAGCATGCTGTAAAGACATTAAAAAATTCAAACTTTGTACCCTCCAAGGATATTAGTGTTTTACACTACGACTAAAAACCAGGGATAATTCAAAATATTGCCGAAAACCAAGACCAAGAAAAATTAAAGTAGAAAGGGTGGGAGGCTTCAAAAACTGCATCAGGAAACAGGAGCATTAACCCTGGGGGGCTTTAAAAACTGCATCAGGAAACAGGAGCATTAACCCTGGGAGGCTTTAAAAACTGCATCAGGAAACAGGAGCATTAACCCACTGTGCTAACTCATGAGTTTGTGTAAACATTTTTTTTCACATAATAGATAGTATATCTCTGGCAACTAAAGAGAAAGACAGCACAGCCATGTATTTAGTAAACAGAATACTGACAGCATCACATGTAAAATACAGTAATATGGCCTGCAAATATGTGATAAACATTTCTACTGCACAACAGAAGGACCTGTATCAACAAATATTGAAAAGTGTCAGGCATCATGTATGCTAAACACTGCTGAAAGCTCTGACAGTGTCACTATAACATACCCTGTCTGTCTGCGCTTGATAATTCGCAGCTTGCACCTCCACTGGATGTACCTGTAGTGTTCAATGTTACTGAAACAACAATAATAGTAAACAGCAGTGACATTAAATGAGGTGAGGCATTAACAAGCTATTCTGTACAGCAACAGTAAAGAGATACTCACCTGCTGCTCCCTCATGTAGGCCTGACGTAGATGGACCTGTAAATATTAATGCAATACACATTACAAATGTTGTTTGCACTGCTCTGTCTGTAACTCAGATATACCAATACAATACATGTAATTATACTTATGTTCATCATCCTCATGCTGTCTGGAAGTTTGTCTGTGGCTCAGCTCTTATGCTGTAAACTGTAAACATCAGGACTTGAATACGCATGCTGAAGCAATACACAGTGGGTGTCACAGTACTCATCCTTGTAATGAACATAAATACATACATGTCCATCCTGGAACTCCAGGTTCAATCCCACCACCACAGATTCATCACTCCCCTCTTGCTGTATGCAGTGAGGCCAAAAAAATGGTGATGTCATTGCAGGTCAGTGGTGGTCCATCACCGGCGGCATCCCTCGATCTCTCATAATGTGTCACTCTGCTGGCTGCACGAAGAATCATGTCTGAGCACCAGCATCTGCAGGCCTCACAGGATCGGTTGTGTCCTCCAGTAGCACTGATCATGTTGGTGAGGTCAATCCAGGCTTAATTTCTCCAAAGAGTATCCCTTGAACAGTCTAGAGGTCTCCTTCCATGTTGGTGGAGAGCATCAATTATAATCTTATTTTTATGGGTGGGGAATATCGTCTTCCCTAAGACAGTTGACCATCTGAAAATCATGGATACACACCTAATAATATTCATGGTTGAGCACATGTATGCATATGATTCCATGAACAGCATATGTCAAAATAAACACTATACATTTCTGTGCAATGCAAAGATCTGTATAATAATGTCTGTGATAAATATGAGCATGATAAGTAAAAAGTAACAACAGTGCCTTCATACAACATCTGTAAAATCAACATGACTTCTAATAGTGGTACAGTTTGTGACTGGGATTAGAACCCCTGATATAACATATTAGCTGAAGGGAGGTCTAAAGACAGCAGCATCATGCCACAAACATATGCTTGCACTTCATAGTAAAATACAACATCAGATAACAACTAAGCAGCTTACAGAAAGCATTGAAATACCTCAGGATCCATAAGTCGTACAGGTTCATAGTATATTGAGACAGCACTGATAACACCTTTATTAATAAGCATCATTGAAGAACCATCCATAAAAGCAACAGCACATGTTTTAACACTGTTTTACGAAACAAGATTTAAGGAATGTCTGCAATATCAACATCACATACTAGATACATATATTGTCATAATCCATAGGTTTCTGTTGTTAGACCACATACTTCAAGGAATTATTGTGGATGGACCATACATCCTCCTCCAAATAATGTTATTATTTGCAGTGGAAGTCTGTCTATGCAACTGTGTATTGGACTGAACCAAAATATTTAGAATAACACCTGTATGCATACATTTACAGGCAACATAAATCCAAGAACTTACAACTTCTGTTAAACTTAACTTCTGTTTAAAGTAAATATAACTTTAAACATGTAACTTTTGAAATGATTATCTTTAACAGATTTACTAATTACCACTACAGAACTTCCACCAGTTGCCAATGTACCTCTCACTCAGACTCACACAATCAAAGTGCACCTTACATGCACAAAGCTTTAGGTACCATTTGTGTCATACATAACGAATGAGGTTAATTAAAATTCAGGTTTTTGGATTCCCATTCATACACATCCACATAAATTGCCATTATGCACTGAAACACCCAGGTGTACTGCATACACACCTAATAGGTATCGATAAATGATACCACATGTCATGAAGGGAGATACCGCCAGCACAGCTACCTGAAATTGTATAAATAATTATATCTCATTTGTGAATATCAACATGATTTATATAAGGTGCTTGTGTTACAACTGTATTAGAACTTTATGTCATGTTTATATCAGACTAGGTTTGTGCAGACGTGTGTTAAAAAGGTATTTTATAAAGTTCTTCTGCTTAAAATGCAACCAAAGTGTGACCTGCTGGAAGAGAACAGAAATGTACATACACTATTGTAACTGCTTAAATGTATATATATTAACAGCAGAAACTGGAATACAGGAGGGAAACTTCAGGAAAACAGCTGAAATTAGATTACTTTATGGGCTAGGTCAGAGATATAATGTTGGTGCTGAAAAGCTTTCTGTATTGTCTGTTGAGTGAACTAATTACTAGTTTTGAAATGTGAAGGAATGCAATTGTTTTATGACTTACAGCATCTGCTAAAGATCAGAGGTCTATGTATTTTTACGGGTAGATGCTAAATACTGCCAGATTCCAGCAGTGGGGTTTTCACATGTGAAAGACAAGAAATGATGTCATTCTGCAAGCTATCCCTGCAGTAATATTTGAGATGCTAATTTGAGAACAATCTGAGAGAGACATAATTCTGTATTCTACATTGAACTTGACAAGAACCATTCACCACATATCTACTTTGCTCTGTACATACGTTTCTAGGGTATAGTAACTCTCTTAGCTATAGTCAGGAATACAACAAAGCTTGGTTTAGTTATTTTTCTTTATTTGTTTGAGAATGTCCTGCAATGTTGTTTTAAATATTTCCTGTGATTTTGAAGTCTGATGTCACTGTGATTATATACTTGGTATTTTCTTGTTCTTTTATTATTTATTATTAAATATAGTTAAACCTTTAATTATGGCTAATCTGTCTAGAGATATTTAAGTTTTGAGAGTGCTTGCATATTTATTTGCTGACACTGTGTGGACCACTCCTAACAGCCTTGCTCTTGGTCAAACTACCATTTTATTAATATTAATATTACACAGTAAGATTTGACGCCCTTTGTTAAGGGCCCTAAAGTAGCTGATAAGGAATTGGCTGGTGGCAGTCATAACTACCTAGGTTCATAAGTTCATAGGTAGGTACTAGGCTATCTGCCCGAAGGCATTTATAAGCCTAGCCAGAATGTGTTGGCTTTCGCCGCCCCCTTAGATTAGTTCCCTGTGCCTCTGTCCAGCAGAGCCATTGAAGTGATCCCTAGGGTAAACTCTCTTTCCCATCCATTTATCAAAGATTCTCTTGAAGAGGGTTAGCAAGGAGCTCTGCCTAATGTAGATTGGAATCTTGTTCCAGAGCATGGGAAGTCTCTGGGACAAGAATATATCCCTTCAGCATGTCCTATTTATTGTTGTGGTTAGGTTTAGATCCCTGGAGAGTGTAGCTCGAGGGGATATGGTTTTCTTTAGGTGGAGCATGTCCATCAATTCAGGGTTGGACATGGCCTTGTATGTCAGGCAGAGATCACCTCTGAGTAGGCGGTATGCAACTGAGGACAGCTGGGGTTTCTTCAGTCGAGCTGCATAGGGCATCTGCTTGAGGACAGTGATCCTCTTGATGAGGTACTTCTGTGGTCTTTCCAGTTGTTGCAGGTGTCTTCTAAGGTACATCCCAATTGGGGCATTGTACTCTATGAAGGGTCTGATGAGTGATGCGTAGAGGGGCCCAATGACCTCTTTTGATCTGGATGCAAACCCTTTTGTGATTAGGTGAGCCACATAGAAGCATTTTCTAACCACTTTGGCAATGTGATTATCAAAGGAAAGGTTACTATCTACTTGGGTCCCCAGATCCCTTATTACATCTTCCGTATTTAGGGGGCTACCACCTATGTGACAGTTTGTGGGTACTTTGTTTTTTCCAAAGGGGATGACTATGCACTTTTTGGCATTTAGCTTGAGGCCATGGTTTTGACACCAGGTATCTGTCTCAGTGAGACCCTTTTGGAGGATGTCTGTGTCAGCCAGAGAGTCAATTATAGCCCCTAGTTTGCAGTCGTCTGAGAACTTGGTCAGCCATAGTCCTTCTGTGCTTGCCTGTACCTCTGAGAAGTATATGCCGAACAGGAGGGGGTCCTAGGACTGAGCCCTGAGGAACGCCACTTGTAACCAGTTTAGAGTCAGGCCTAGCTCCTGCAACTGTGGGTTCTGTCTGTGAGCCAGTTGGCAACCCATCTTGTGATGTAGGGGTTTATGTTCAGGATGGTGAGCTTGTCTATAATACCTTAGTGGGGAATGGTGTTGAAGGCCTTTGCGAGGTCTAGATAGGCTATGTGGACCACCTTTCCCTCGTCTATAGCCTTGGTAACTGTCTCAAAGAAGTCCACCAGGTTTAGGAGGCATGATCTGCCCTTAACAAAGCCAAAGTGGGTAGGGTCCAGTGTTTGGAGGTTCCCAATGTCTCTGTTAATGAGATCCATGATGATACGCTCCATAGCTTTGCAGACCAGGCTAGTCAGGCTTATAGGGCAATAGTTCCCAGGGTCCATTGTGGCTCCACCTTTGTGGAGCAGAATAACCGTTGCTGTGCCACTCTGTTGGCACATACCTGTGGAGAGGCTGAGCTTAAACAGTGTGTTTAGGTGAGGGGTTAGTTCATCTTTGAGCTCATGTAGGATGCAGCCTGGGACACCATCCGGTCCCATTGATGCTGTGTTTTTGGCTTTGGAGAGGGCTGTTTTAACCTGAGTGTCTGTGATTTCAGGGGCATTACATTCTTCTGGTATAGTTATGTGCCCTTTTGGGGGTGAGAGGGGGGTGAAGTTTGCACTGAACCTATCTGCCAGGATGTTGGCTATATCAGTCGGTTCAGTGTATTTTGTGCCATTCTGCATGAGCAGATCTGAGAATTGCCACTTAGATTCTTGACATAGCTAAAGAATGTCTTGTGGTTATCTTTGGAGTCCATAGCAATTTTTCTTTCGAAGCTAGCCTTGGATGATTTTATGAGGGAACGTAGTTTCTTGCTGATACTGATTAGGGATGTCTTCCCTTGTTGAGATTTTACTCTTTCCTGTACTAGTTTCCTCCTTCTATTGTATAGCTTGTTTATGGCAGGGGTCCACCAGACTGGTTTCCTTTTCTTGGAGGAGTTAGTCTTGATTTTGTTTGGGATAGCATGATCCATGCATAATTGTAGGTGCCTGCAGAGTGCATTAGTAAAGGATTTTGCAGCTTGGACAACGTTATCCTTTAGCATGGGGGCTTTGAAACTTCCCACCTCATTCTTAAGTAACGTGAAGTTTGCTTTTGAAAGGTTTTTCACGGTGGTTTCTTTGACCAGGGGTGGTGGCAGAATGTGGATATCTAGAGTGATTAGTTTATGGCCAGATCTAACCAATGAGGGGTTGACATCTGGTGTGGAACACCAGTCGCCCATGTTGGTGATAACCAGGTCCAAAATGTTGTCACCTCTGGTGGGGGTGTTGACCAGTTGATCCAGGGCATTTGAGTTTATAAATTCTAGGAAATGTTGGGCAAGGGAGTTTGTACTTGAGTAGTTCTCCCAGTTAATGTTTGGGTAATTGAAATCACCCAATATCAGGGTGTTTGGTAGGACCTTATTGTCTGGGCAAAAGGGGACATAGCTAGTAAACCTGTGCCAGCCTTCTCAGGTGTGTGTGTATGTGTGTGTAAATCAAATCTCAGAGATTGTGTGTGTCAGCTAATTGGGCAGGGACATGAAGCACTGGTTAGACAGAGAGGGTGCTGGAGGGCTTGGCTTGGCCACTCAGCTGAGATCTCAACTCTATAGTTGTACCAGTGGGGAGTCTTATTAGGGATCTGGAGAAACAGTGAGAAACCAGCCCAGGACCGACTGTGGTCTCTGTGTGCTCTTAAGGGAAACTGCACTTGATGCAGAGAGCTGGATCTGGAAATACGGTGTGTGTACTTGTCATCTTCTCAGTGAATGTCCCCAACTGTCACCTGTGATGAAAACTGAGGCTCCTTGATTACTGCTCCAGTGGAGAGTCATCACATTACTGGTGGCAATGATGGAATCACCACATCATGTATTAGGATTCAGTGGTGTGGATAGTGAACTCCTGTAGCCTGTAAACAGTGGTCACCAAAGAAGGTGTTTGTGCTCTCAAGCAACCACACAGTGAACATTCAGAGTTTCATATCACAATAGTTTTAATTTATTATTTGTTAGCTTATTTAGTCAGGGAGAGCAGGCAAGGATGCCAGCAGAGGATTATGGCAATCTGACAAGGAGCCAGTTGGTTGAGATGTGCCAAGCCAGAGGACTAGTGCATGCCAACCTGACTAAAGTGGAAATGGTTGCAGCCTTAGTAACAACTGCATCACAGACCAGCAACCAGGAAGACAACCAGAATGGCCTTGGGGATGTACAACTCTCAAAAAATGGACAGTTCAACTTTGGCTCAGTGGACTTAAAAATGAGTCTGGAGTTAAAGATACTTGAACTGGAGGCCAAACAGTTTGATCTAGAATCAGCAGCGAGACTGCGTCATTTGGAGCCTGAAGAAAAGGAGAAACAGATGGCATTAGAATCAGCAGAGAGACTGAAACATCCGGACGCTGAAGAAAATGAGAGGCAGAGGCAACATGAAAAAGAAATGCTGACTCTTCACCAGGGTCATGGAGGTAATGGGGAAGGGAGTAACTGAACCCCAGAAGCAATAAAGGTCAGTAAATTTCTTCCACAATTTACAGAGGGTGATAAGTTTGATTGTTTTATTCATATGTTTGAAAGGGTATGTAAACAGTATAATGTTGACCAGGCCCCTAGGTATGGTTCCTGACTCCCGTACTCCATGTTAAAGCTGTAAATGCTGTTTCTAAATTGTCTGATGCTGATTGTTTAAATTATAATACTGCTACAAATTATTTATTAGAGTGTTTTAAGTTAACAACTGAAGCTTATAGAAATAAGTTTTGTCAGCATAGATGCAAGGCAGATGAAAGTGTGTGTGAATATATTTCAGAACTAAGCACTTATTTTCATAGATGGGTGAGTGGGTGTCAGGTCACCACGTTTGAAGGGCTGGCAGACCTTTTGGTGAGGAAACAAGCCCTTAGCACTTTGCCTGAGGACATGAGTATCTGGTTGGTTTATAGGGAATGCAACATCGCATATTAGTTGGGGAAGAAGGGAGACCTATACCTAGCAAGCAGGGCATCACAGTACAGGAAAGGGATACCCAGTGCAGCACAAGGGTCTAAGGGAACCCAAGGTGGGCCGCCTAAATCACCCCAACAGACTCAGCCAGTAACAGGGGAAGGCACTAGTTCAGGCACATGGCCAGGACCAAGGGTTAAATGTTTTAACTGTAACCAGAGAGGCATGTAACATATAGATGTCCATGGAGGCAAGGTGGGGAAGAAAAGGTGTGAGAGCCAGTAAGTGGGAATCACAGAATACCAGCAGTAAGTTGTCTGGAGACAACAAGGGTACCAAACTGCCACAAGAAGTTATGTCCTATCTTAGTAGATAGGAAACAGGCCACTGCTAAGAGAGACACAGCCTCTGACCTAACCATTGTCAAGCCTGAAATGGTTAAAGAGAAGCACTACTTGCCTGGGCAGTCTATTCCAATCAGAGCTTTATGAGGGGTGGGAGGTTGGCATAATCGTTAAGGTGTTTAGCTTATACACCCAAGGTGTAGGGCTTGATTCTCACATGGTGTAATTGGCTAGGCTTAAAATGGTCCATAAGGACGGTTGGCCTAGTAATAATCTATGAACCTATGAACCCCATTCCAAATACATTTGGCTAGGGTTGGCCTTGACTGGGTGGGTAGAAAAGGAAGAAAGCAAGTAGGTGTCTTTGAGGATATTCCTGCAGATTTCCTTATAGAGAATGATTTTGATTATGCAGTGCCTTGTGTGCATGCAGATACATGCAGTCAGGCTTGGAGACTAACATGTGGGTCTGGTAGCCTGGGGACACCCAGACAGACCATACACATGAAGCCAGGACTGGTGAGGTGGTTACTTCAGGGAGGGAGCTACCCTGTAGCAGTGACACTAAAGGTGAACCACAGCTGCTTGTGGGTACTAATGTTCCCTTGGACAGATTGACTGCAATGGCAGAGGTGAGTGGTAAGTACCCAGGCTGAGAGTGAAGCACCGCTGTCAGAGGATACCTGACTTCCTGTAGAAGTGGAGCTGGGGGTTACAAAGACAGAGTTCAGACAGGCTCACCTCTCAGACCCTACATTACATGGCTTGAGGGAGGAAGCCAGGGAGGTGCCTGATTCTCCAGGAAAGGGGAAATCTGTATACTGGGACAAAGGGTTACTGTACAGAGACTGGACCCCTGAGGGAGGGCTAGAGAGTGAGAGAATACAGCAGTTGGTGGCGCCCAGAGCCTACTGTCTGGCATTTCTAGCATAGCCCATGACATTCCCTTTGCAGGTCACATGGACATAAAGCATACAAAGAGACATATTACACAGAACTTCTATTGGCCAGGGATTTACCGGGGTGTAACATTGTACTGTGGGACCTGTGAGCAGTGCCAAAAGGTAGGCAAGGCAGGGACAAGGTCAAAGCTTCTTTGGTGTCTTTGCCTATGATTGAGGAGCCATTTCAGAGGGTGGCTATGGATATTGTGGGCCTCTGAGTGCCCCAAGTTCCACAGGAAAGAAGTATATTCTAGTGGTAGTAGATTATGCTACCAGATACCCTGAGGCAGTGGCCCTGTCCTCCATTGAGGTAGAAAAGGTGGCAAATGCTTTGTTAGAAATTTTCAGCAGGATAGGTTTCCCAAAACAATTACTGACAACAGAGGTGCCAATTTCTCATCAGACCTGCTGGCTTGTCTGTGGGAATGCTGTGGGGTGAAGCACCTAAAGACCACCCCTACCACCCCTAGACTAATGGTCTGGTGGAGAGATACAACTCTATACTAAAGACCATGATACGGGCATTTGCAGACCAGTTTAAGAAGGAGTGGGACAAATATTTGCCCTATCTGCTGCTTGTTTACAGAGGTGCCCCAGGAATCCACAGGGTTTTCATCCTTTGAGTTGCTGTATGGGCCCTGGGTGAGGGGTCCTCCTGATTTCATTCATTATGAGTGGAAGGGGAAGTGTGAATCCCAGAAGAGTTTGTTGTGGCATATGTCCTAAACCTCAAGATAAGGCTCAGGGTACTCATGGACTTGACCCAAGACAACCTGGCAGAAGCATAACAGCAGAAAAAGGTCTGGTATGACAGGAATGCTCAAACTAGACAGTATGCTGTAGAGCAGCAGGTTATGGTTGTCATTCCTGTCAGACACAACAAGCTGCAGGCAGCTTGGAAAGGACCCTGCAAAGTGGTAATGAAGGTCAGTAATATTAACTACATAGTAGAACTGCTAGGCAGGAAGCAGAGGCACAGATTGTACCAGGTTCACATAATGAAACCTTACCATGATAGAGGGGCCTTGGTGCTATGTATTTGCAGTACAAGGTAGAAGAAGTCTGAGGGGGATATATGGCTATAGGGAGCCAGCCAGCAAAATCCCAAATTACTATGGTGGAGCCTAGGATTGCAGGCATATGATATGACAGTGCAGCACTGTACTGGAGTCAGCAATCCAAAGGCAGCTGGGATCTCAAGACTGGGCATGGGGTAATGTATCCCCATATAGGCTCATCCCTTTCAAGCAATGTTTCTCAAGGGTCACTTGAAAAACTAGCTTGAGGTTTCAAAGGGGAGGGGGTGTCACGAAGAGAGATACTGCCAGCACAGCTATCTGGAATTTTGTAAATAATTTTACATCATTTGTGAACATCAATATGATTTATATAAGATGCTTGTGTTACAACTGTATTAGAACTGTATGTCATGTGTATATCAAACTAGGTTTGTATAGACATGTATGTTAGAAAGGTATTTTATAAAGTACCTGTGCTTAAAATGTAACCACAGTGTGCCCTGCTGGGAGAGAACAGAAATGTACATGCACTGTTGTAACTGTTTAAATGTATATGTTTCAACAGTGGAAACTGGAATACAGGAGGGTAACCAGAAAAATAGCTGAAATTAAATTACTTTATAGGCTAGGTCACAGACATAATGTCTTTGCTGAAAAGCTTGTGCTGTGTTCAGAGTGAGTTAATTACTAGGTTTGAAATGTGAAAGAATGCAATTGTTTTATGACTTCCAGCATCTGCCAAAGATCTGAGATCTATGCATTTTCACAGGTAGATGCTAAATGCTGCCATATTCCAGCAGTGGGGGTTTCACCTTGGATAGAGCCAGATGACAAGAAATACTGTCATTCTGCAAGCTATCCCAGTAGTAATATTTTAGATATTAATTTGAGAACTGTCTGAGAGAGAAAGAGAGAGAGAGAGAGAGCATTCTGTAGTCTGTCTTGGATGTGACAAAAAACATTCACCACACATCTGCCTTGATCAGTAAGTAAGTTTCTATGTTATAGTAACTTTCTTAGATATAATGAGGACTACAACAAAGCTTATTTTAGATATTTTTTTTATTTATTTAAAACTGTCCTCCGATGTTATTTAAATATTTCCTGTGATTTTGAACTGTGATGTCACTGTGATTATATACTGAATATTTTCTTGTTCTTTTATTATTTATTATTAAATATATTTAAACCTTTCATTGTGGCTTATCTGTCTAGATATATTTAAGTTTTGAGACTCCTTGTATATTTATTTGGTGACACTGTGTGGGCCACTCCTAACAGCCTTGCTCTGGGTTAAACTACCATTTGTATTAATATTTATATTACACAGTAAGATTGGACACCCTTTGTTAAGGGCCTTAAAGTAGTTGATAAGGAATTGGCTGGTGGCAGTGATAACTACCTTATAGTCTGGGCAAAAGGGGGCATAGGTAGTAAACCTGTGCCAGCCTATCCCAAGTGTGTGTGTATGTGTGTGTGTGTGTGTGTGTGTGTGTGTGTGTGTGTGTGTGTGTGTGTGTGTGTGTGTTTGTGTGTAAATCAAACCTAGTGCCTAGAGCCTAAAGTCTGGCACTTCTAGCTATAGACCATGACATTCCCTGTGCAGGTCATATGGGCATAAAGCGTACAAAGAGAAGTATTATTCAGAACTTTTATTGGCCTGGAATTTCCGGAAATAAAACAGTGTACTGCAGGACCTGTGAGCAGTGCCAAAAGGTAGACAAGGCAGAAGACCAGGTGAAAGCTCCTTCGATGCCTTTGCCTGTGATTAAGGAGCCATTCAGAGGGTAACTATGGATATTGTGGGGACTCTGAGTACCCCAAGTTCCACAGGGAAGAAGTATATCCTAGTGGTAGTTGGTTATGCTACCAGATACCTTGAGGTGGTGTATCTGTCCCCCATTGAAGAAGAAAAGGTGGCAAATGCTTTGTTAGAGATTTTCAGCAGGTAGGTTTCCCAAAAGAAATACTGACTGACAGAGGTGCCAATTTCATGTCTAACCTGCTGGCTTGTCTGTGGAAATGCTGTGGGGTAAAGCACCTAAAAACCACCCCTTACCATCCCCAGACTAATGGTCTGGTTGACAGGTTAAACTCTACACTAAAAACTATACTACGGGAATTTGTAGATCAGTTTAAGATGGAGTGGGATGAAAATGTTCCCAGTGACTTTCCAGAGGCTGGTAGATCATATCCTAGCATGAGCAGGAGATTTTGCCCTTGCTTACCTAGATGATGTTGCCATCTACAGCCATTCCTGGCAAGAGCATCTTCAGCATATCAGGGAGGTGTTTTTCAGACTACAGAGGACAGGGTTGACCATTAAGCCCAGCAAATGTCATGTGGGTATGGTGGAGGTCTCCTACCTGCGACATAGAGTGGGGAGTGGTAAGATCAGGCCAGAACCTGCAAAAGTAGAAGCCATTCAGGCATGGCCTGCACCTGTTACCAAAAAGCAGTGAGGGCATTCTTAGGGACAGCGGAGTACTACAGAAAATGTGTCCCCAGTTATAATACTATAGCTGCTCCCCTCACAGACCTGACAAGGAAAAACAGGCCAGATAAGGTAGTGCGGACCCCAGCATGTCAGCAGGTATTCCAGAAGTTTAAAGGAGCTTTGGGAGAACCCTGTGTGTTAGCCAGTACAGATTACAGCAAAGAATTTGTTGTGCAGGTGGATATTTCAAACCATGGGGTGGGGGCTGTACTTAGCCAGGTTTCCTCAGGGGGAGAAGAGCACCCAGTGGTATATCTCAGTCATAGGCTCCAACCTGTGGAGGAATGCTATGCATCTGTAGAAAATGAATCCCAAGCCATAGCGTGGGCACTGCAGAAACTTCAGCCTTATCTGTATGGAAGGAAATTCACTGTAGTTACAGACCACAGTCCCTTAACATTGCTACATCGAGCCAGATAGCAAAATGGCAAGTTTCTAAGGTGGAGCTTAGGGTTGCAAGCATATGATATGACAGTGCAGCACTGCAGTGGGGTTAGCAATGCCAACACAGTTGAGGTTTCAAGACAGGGAATGGGGTGAGGTATTCCCAGATAAGCTCAACCCCCTCAAGCAACATTTTTCAAGGGCCACTTGAAAAACTAGCTTGAGTTTTCAGGGGAGGGGGAGAAATGTCACACTGCCAGCCCAGCTATCTGTAATTTTGTAAATAATTCTATGTCATTTGTGAATACTGATATGTTTTATACAGAACTGTATGTTATGTACTGAGCTAAGATGTATCCACAGTGTACCCTGCTGAAACATAGAAGATTAACCTGCAAAACTTAAGAATAGTTGAGGTTAAGTTAGTTTATAGCTGGGTCATAAACAAAAGATGTTCTCTCTCAGTTTCAGTTCAGTAGCAGACACAATGTCTAGAGCTACAAGTTTTTGTATTGTCTTGAAAGAGAAATAATTACTAGGTTTCAAATGTAAAAGTGTTTTATCATTTTATGACTTCCTAGCAACTGCAAAGATCTGAGAGATATGTATTTTTAACACAGAGACATTAAATTCTGTTAAGTTTCTGTTTAGCCTGAGAACTGAAGTCAGGTGACAAAAGTAATGTCATCCAAGCTAACCCAGCAGTAATATTTGATATTGATTTAAGAACTCTCTCAGATAGAGACTGTGCATTTTGTATTTTGTCTTGGACCTAGCTAGAACATCCACTCATCATCACCATATGCACTTTCCTTGCTCTGTAAGTAAGATTTATGGCACAGTATCTCTTTTAGATATTGATGGAAATATAGTAAAGATTAGTTTAGATGTTTTCTGTATTTATTTGAGACTGTCCTGCAATGCTGTTTTACAATATTTCCTGTGATTTTGAATTCTGAAATTACTGTGTTGATGTATTGATGTTGGTCTTGTTCATTTATTATTTATTATTAAATATATTTAAACCTATCTTTGTAGCTGACATTTGTGAGACATATTTAAGCTCTTAGAGTACTTGCATATGTATTTGGTGATACTGTACAGGCCAGTCCAATAGCCTTGCTTGGTCAGACTACCATTTGGATTAATAATAACATTACACAGTAGGACTGGACACCCTTTGTTAAGGGCCTTAAAAGTAGCTGCTAAGAGTGGTTGGTGGCATTGGGAACGACTTTATAGTCTGGGTAGAAGGGGCATAGCTAGTAAACCTGTGCCAGCCTTTCCCAGGATTGTGTGCGTGTTTGTATATAAATCAAACCTCAAAAAGTGTATGTGTCAGCTACTTGGGCAGGGACATGAAGCAGTGGTAAGACAGGTTGCACAATAGATACACTCTCTCAACTAAGCATCAATCCTTATGTTAACAAATGTGTAGCTAACGGGCTCACTGATAGAGCCCACCTATTCAAAATAGGAGAAGCCACCTCAAGCAGTAGACCTGTAAGGAGCAGTGTACCTCAGGGTTCAGTCTTGGGGCCTCTGTTATTTGGGATATAGTTTTCTGAGGTGCAGGCCAAAATCAATGGGCTATGGCTGATGAAGTTTCCAGATGACTACAAGTTGGGCACTGTCATCAATTCCCCTAGTGATGTAGACATCCTTCAAGAGGGTCTCACCCAAACAAATGACTGGTGCAAGAAACATGCCCTCAAGCTGAATACCAAAAAATGCATCATCATCCCCTTTGGGGAGAGTGATTTCCCCACAAATTAACACATTAATAACAACACCCTAAGCACGCAGTCAGTCGTGAGGGATTTGGGCACCCATGTTGATAGCAACCTGACTTTTGACCACCATCTTGTTTCCGTTGTACAGAAAGCTTTCTAGATGGCCCACCTCATAAGTAACGGTATCTCATTCAGGGACAAATAGGTCGTAACATCCCAGTATTCTTCCTTTATAAGACCCATTATTGAGTACAATGCCCCATTCAGAATGTACCTCGCAAAGCACATGCAGCAGCTGGAGGGACCACAAAGGTTCCTCACCAGGAGAATCCAGGGCCTCAAAAATCTACCATACCTAGATAGGCTAAAAGCCCTATCCCTCTACTCAGTTTCATATAGACTCCTCAGAGATTACCTCTGTCTGGCATATAAGGCGATCTCGGACCCCACCTTGATGGGACTGCTGCACATGCGTAAGTCAAGCTCCACTCAAGTAACTCGCATGTGCGGCCTCTTAGCACTCTTCAAGAAAAATCTTGATGATTGGATGGGAGATAGAAAATTCACCCCAGGGATCACTTCTGTGGCTCTGTTCGACAGGGGCATAGGGAAATAATTTTCTTGGGTGGCAAAAGCCAGGGCACCTTTTTGGCTAGGCTTATATATGTCCTAGGGCCAATAGCCTAGTACCTACCTATGAACCTATATAAGGTGATCTCGGACCCCACCTTGATGGGACTGCTGCACATTTGCAAGTCAAGCTCCACTCAAGTAACTCACATGCGTGGCCTCAACTTGGTCTGTGATATCAATAGGACTTGTTGGCAAGGCAAATTTGTGTCCTACAGACTTCCCCATCTGTGGAATAGACTTCCTCTCCACATCAAGCAGAGTACTTCTTTATCTCTTTTTAAGCGCAGCCTGAATAACTGGATGGGAAATAGAAAATACATCATTGGGATTCCACCCGTGTCCCTGCTAGACAGGGGCATCGGGTGCTGACATGTCTAAACATGGACTAAACTCTTGGATAGGTTTATAAGGGCCTCAGGGCCAACAGCCTAGTAACTTCCTATGATCCTATAGTAGTAGTAGGAGCAATGGGTCTTATAAAACAGAATTTACAGTCTTATTTAGATATGCTATGGCTACATGTAACTTCATATGAATTACAGAAGGAGTCTGTTCTGTGTACATTGTGGGTGCTACAAAGAGCATTTTTCACTGACATCAAAGATTGACACAATACTTATGTCATGAACTTTAATCATACCTTAACTTAGGAATGGGGTCTATTCCTGTCATGGTACTAGAAATCCAAAAGACTTGGTGAAATTAAACCACAATAAATTACATAGAAGCAATTTGACAGAAGTTCAGCATGCGCTACATAAGGACACAGTCTTTTTTTAAATGTAATACATATAACACCACTGATGTAACTTAAGTAAAAAATTATAACCGCATGAGAAAGTGTGAAGAAAACCTTTGCATTTTATCTGTGAGTGTGTGATCTTGAACAAGTCACATAAGCCAATATTACTCAAAAAAAGTATCTACAACACAAAAACATGTTATTTTTCAAGACAAATACAGCATTCACCTTAAATTCAAACTATCAACCAAGTATGTACTTCATAATGACTTTTTGTAAGAAGCTAAACCTTATCAATAAGGTTAAAATCAAGGAGGTAGCTTTCTACTTTAGCAGCAACTAAAATCAAAATCTTAAATGAAAAATCACAATAAATATTTATGTACTTGATTTACTTCAGTTCTCTAAGTTTAAACCTGATGTGTAACACTGCATTATGGGTATGCAAATCGGGCTTTGGTCTGTAACAAACGTACAAATACGTACTTGGCTAATTATATGTAATTTTTTTCTTCCTGAATAGCAACTGTTTCGGGAATGTGTCTAAAGGATCGTTTCCTGATCTGCTCATTAGTTTGAACATATTAATTACATCGCTTAAGGCACACGAATAAATATTCATGCAGCTGCTGCCTCCGCCGGGCTGGAGGTGTGTTTGGGGCGGGATTTGTTACTGCGCATCCTGTGAGGTAGTACATAGAATCTCTGCTCGTCTTTTAGCTTTTCCCAGTTAGGGGTCGCCACAGTGGAACACCGGCCCGCTAATGATTGGCAGTAGAGTTTTACAGTGCCAGCTCAATGCCCAACGTTCAACGAAGGCACTCCCATTCACGCATGTCTTTCGAATGCCACTCAACCACGGGGAGGACATGCAGACTCCACACAGAAGGTGCTCCAGCCGAGAATCGAATGAGAGAACCTCTTGCTGTGAGGCAGCAACGCTACCGTTGCATCATCGTGGCTGAGGTACTACATACAATACCCTGCTTATATCTCCACAAAATCATACCTCTGAACTATACAGATTTTCGCAGAATGTCCAGATTTTTGCCTCATATTTTTGGTGTGGTCCTCCTAAGCTCAGTTCCTTTCTGGTAAATAACTGAGGATTGAAGTCATTAAATAATGGCAAACATTTGAGTTTAAGACTCCACAGCATTCATAAAATTCTTGCTAATACAAAACCTGCTATTCTATCAGCTTTCAAAGTTTATAAGAGCAATATTTAGAATCTGTCCCTATTTGTCCACCCATCGTTTTAGGCTTTGTCCAGATTTTTGGCTCTAAGAGGTTGAGAGGTATGCATATAACCCTGTCATGCTGCAGCCTGTATTAATCAGACTTTTTTCTCTGTCAAAGTGCTACATTCTAAGTGAAGAGGCAGGGGTAGGTAGGCTTCAGTGCCAGCAGATGTAAGTACCAGCAGCTGAACTACCGCTCAAGGGGCGGTAACACTTTGCATATGTCCACCGTCACTCAACCAACCCCGCCCACTACAAACGCAGCCGGGAGAGATATGCCCTAAACAAAAGCTCACTCCGACTCCATACAAAAGTTCCTTATCAGGAACAGAATGTGCTGCATTGTGTAAACATTTTTCTATCCTGAAAAATAAGTATGTGCTGCTCTTTTTCGCCTGAGTATAATTTTTAATGTGTGGAAGCTGATAAGTATGCTGGTTAACAATAAAATGGAGGGTGACAAAAGAATGCTGATCGGCATACCCAAAACGCACCAATTTAACATTCTTTATAATTACTGGAATTTTGAAGATCTGGAACTAAAAAACAGAACTGGAAACTTTACATTTTCCTTTTCTGCTTTGTATTTAAATTTATACTTAAACATTTTCTCTTCGCAATTTTAGTATATAAAGTTGTATTGATATTAGCTGGTGGGGGGTTAATGGTTTTAAAGTAGAAGGTATCAGTTTATTTGCATAAATTAATTTTTGTAGACTTAGCTGAGCTGATGCATGTGTTATTTTTATAGTAAATTTACGGATGTTTATTTTTGCTTTAGTTTTTAGTGTACTCTTTAGGGATTTGTTATGAATTATTTTTCTCGGAACGCAATGACTATAAAATAACGTACCCTCATTTTCTCTTTGTTTCATAAAGACAATTTCAGTATAGTTTTGCATGTCCCCTTCAAATATTTCCATTGAAATGTGCACTTGACCTGCATTTGTAAAAACGCCCTCTCGCTCAGAGACATGGACTGTTTGTTTTGCTGAGGGAACATCATTGCACACCACCCCACTCAAGTAGTATTGCCAATGACCAGTGAACATTTTATTCTATTCTTTCTCCTTTGCAGTTGCATCTGGACTTTTTATAGATTCATAAGCTCATAGAATGTTATTAGACTCATGGCTCTAGAGCCCTTACAAGCCTAGCCATATTTATCCTGAGTTGCCCCAATTGTCAGTGGTTAGGTGAGTGAACTTCTCAGAGGTAAGGGTCTATGGTAGTTCATACTGACTTCTTCTAGCCAGGAGGGACATGGCCACCATCCTAGGTGTGAATTTGCGGTCACTTATCCATTGATCTAGGTTGCATTTGAAGTGGATCAGGGAGGGGATTTGTTTCACATGAAATGGAAGCTTGTTCCAGAGAAGTGGCAGTCTCTGTCAGATATATCTATCTCTCCATTGTGACCTGTTCATGTCAGAGGTTAGGTTAAGATCCCTGGAGCAACAGACCCTTGTGCAGTTTGATTTACAAATGTGTAGCATTTCCATCAGGGCCGAGTCAGAGACTGCCCTGTAAGCCATGCACAGCTCACCCCTTAGCAACCTCTAGGAGACAGAATACAGTAACAGGGCTTTCTGTCTTTCTGTGTAAAACTTTTTTTGTGTACCCTGTAATTTCTTGGTGAAGAACCTCTCTGGCCTCTCCAATCCTTGCAGGTGTCTAGTGAGGTACATGCAAAAGGGAGCATTGTACTCAGTTATTGGTCTGATGAGGGCCAAGTATAATAGAATTATAACTTCCTTAGATCTAGATACAATGCATTTACTTATAAAATGTGCCACATAAAAGGATTTCCTTACTACCATGGATACACGATGGTCAAAGTTCAGATTGCTATCAACCTGAGTACCCAGATCACATACCACTAGGTCTACTCATACTGGGCGGTGTCTATAATGTAATTAGCAGGGATATCAGCATTTCAAAGTGAATAATAATGCATTTTTTGCATTTAGCTTTAACCCGTGGCTTTGGCACCAATCATGCATTAACCTGGCCTGCAATATATTAAAATCATTGCAAGACTTGGTGGTTGTTCCCAGTTTGCAATCGTCAGCGAACCTGGTCACCCACAGGCCACTCAAGTTTGCCTGAACTTCTGAGAACTAAATTACAAACATTAAGGGGCCCAGCACAGAACCCTGTGGTATGCCACTGGTGACTGGTGTTTTGCTAGAGGTGAAGTCATCCACTTTGACAGTATGTGTCCTATCGGTGAGCCAATTAGCTACCCATCTGACAATGTAGGGGTTAATTCTCAATTGGGAGAGTTTCTCTATAATACCTGAGTGAGTGATTGTGTCAAATGCCTTGGTTAGGTCAAGATAGGTGGTATACACTGTCTTTCCCTCATCCAGGGCCTTGGTGATTTTCTGAAAGAAGTTAACCATGTTTAATAGGCTACCTTTAATGAATGTGAACTGGGTTGAGTCCAGAGTTTTTAGATTACCTATGTCCATGTTAATAAGGTCCACAACAATTCATTCCATGGCCTTGTAGATGTGGCTAGTCAACCTTATGGAACTATAATTCCCATGGCTGGTTGATGGTCCCCCTTTATGAAAAAGAATTACTATGGTTGTCCACCGTTCCACCAGAACATAGCTAGTTTGCAGGCTGTAGTTAAACAAGAATCCAAATGAGTCTGCTGGTTCCATTGATGCTATGTTTTTGGCCTTGGACAGAACTGAGATGACCTGGTGTCTTGAGATAATAGGCTGGGAGATGGCAGTAGGTTTACTTTGGTGGATGACTGGAGGGGACAGAGGGGTGAAGTTTGCTCCAAATCTGTGAGCTTGCAGGTTGGGTATTATGTACAGTTGTGTATGGATGGTGCCATTCTGTAGTCTACAGCACAGGTCATTACAGAAAATGACACCGAATAGAGTACAATCAGTCAGTCTCTCAGTTAAATAAATCAGTAATTACATGCATTTAGTAATGAAAGAGAATTGAAACAGAGTAAGATTCATATTGGTGGATAATGCTTTGCATACAGTCTAATAACACACATAATATCAATATGATAATTATTTTCTAGCATGGTGTGGTCACTCTTAGAGATAAAAACTACATTTCTATGAATCACCACAATGATAGCCTGCTCTAAAATTTGTTTGTGTATGTTAGACATTGATTGGCTAAGTGCTACAGTCTAAAATGGTCATTGAGCTTCTCAGAAAGGCAGAGGCTCCATCTATATTTGAAGTTAGGTATTGCAAAGAGAACCTGCTGGTGAGACAGACTGCATGCAGTACCAAGTTCTGTATACTGATGGAGCTGCACTGCAGTTATTTAGAGATGGTGGGAGCCTGGATTTATGTGCATGCACAGTTTGGAGTAGTGTGAGCCATTCCCCAACTCCACAGACTATGTCTCCCAGTGTTTTGCATTCAGAAAAAATTGATTTAATTTTCTGAAGGACTGCAGGTTCTGCAACCTGTTATTCATCTTGAACAGGAAGTATGTAGTTATGACACACATGCCACCCTACAGGTGGAACACCTGCACTAGACAGCATCATGGTAATGCAGCTCCACCTGCATATCAGACCTGGTTCCCTTACAGCAGTGCCACATATGACATACAGGTGGAGCTGCTGTACTGGAGAACAATCAGTTGAACTCAACTGCCCCAACAAATTCTTAGGAAGTGTTGGCTATTTTCAGAACAGATAATAAGATTCAGTGACATAGAAATGTATAGTCATACTACTCTGATGTATTGAACTACACAATGTTTGATTCCCTGATGACATCATCAGAAAGTGTGAATAGTTGACATAGAGTCAGAAAGTCATTTGACAGAAAATCAGCATGCACTACAAAAGGATACAAGTATTTTTATATGTGATAAATATAATTGCACTGATATAACTACAGTAAAAACTACATATTTTAGAATCAGTATAAATGGAGAAACGTGTTTGGGGGGGGGGGTCTAAATGGCGAAAGGAGAGGTCCAAATGGAGAAATTATGAAATCAGCAAAAAAAGAGAATAGCGTTCCTGGAACTGAATTCATCCACAAGTCTCGGTGAGCTCCTTCACATGGCGGACCCTGTTTTCACAAAATCGCACCAAGACGACACTGATATATGGACTGATTTTTATATAACTTATATCATGGACAGAAGTAAGTTCAAAAATAAAAGAGATTGATGCAGAAGTTTCAGGATAAAACAAGTGCCCAATCCTGGTGTACGCAGTGGTGCCAGGACTAGAAAAAATATCAGTGTAATATCCTCAGGGCATGGAACATTCCTACAACAGGGATAGACCAGGGTCAGGAGGAGGATGGACCCCCATTATAGAAGGAAGCAGTAGTCCACAAAAAGCACAAACACTGAGGCCCACAACAGCCATGAAGATGATTCCGTGGACTGTTGAGGATAAGGAAGAAACAATGTATCGATGTTATTATACAAGCAGCCAGGAATTCCCAGATAGAAGAGCTTCAGAAAGATTAAGACAGAAATTAGAGGAAAGAAAAATAGTTACACAAGGAAAACTGTCAAAAGCTTCAAATGCAAATTTGTGTTCATTAATACAACAGATGTAAGGAAAGCATTACATACTTAAAAAAACTTTGGTTGCCTGGAGAAAGAAGCAACAGAAGAAGTTAAAAATATATAAAGAACAAAATCCAGACATTTTTTTTTGCTGTCTGTAAAACTTCTCTCCTCTTTCAGTAACCAGACCTCTCCTAAACCTCCCTGCGGGACTACATCTGCCCTACTGCAAAACACGTAGTCATATCCTAGGCACGGGACAGTACACTAAGGACCGCAGCTTTATTTTCAAGGACTTACTGGGCTAAAAAGCCTCAGAAACCTATGTATGTAAATACTTTACTAATTTGACTTAAAAGTAAGAAATAGCCCAAAGTTAACTTTATTATCTGCCTAAGCATTAACTACTTGTGACGCGCTTCGCCAAGAAGGACAGCTGCGTAGTCTTCCTTCATTGTTTTTCCCTCTCCCAGTATTCTACCCATCCCTCTACTTAAGTAAAACAAGTATTTAATTTACAAGAAAAATAAATACAGTAAACTGAAGTGAGTCTGTAAAAACGGGGTTACCCAACAGACTTTCCACCAGTGCAGATTCTTATTAGCCTAATTGATTGTTTCCAGCCCACAACACCAAGACAGGTACAACAAATAGGTTCTCTGCCCACTACACTTGCTACACACCCTCCCTGCCCCCAATTCCCACACGCCCCCAGCACACCCACATTTATTCTAACCAAACTTCCTTCCCATTACAATCACAGCCAACCACACCTATAACGCCAACTCTAACTCCACCTTCATCCTAAAACCAACCTCCCACCTCTAACATGATCCCACACACTCTACCTATACTCATTGCCTGCACTCTTCTTGCACACATTACATCTTACCAAAACACCATTATACTCCCACCAAACAACTTCCACTGCACAACTACAATCACCACCACTCATGTCACACCCTCTCACTATTCATGCACCACACATAAAACATACATCCCAAAGCACAATCCACATAATCTAACACCTCCACCACACAAACAAAAACAATCCCTAAAACTTTGCAAACTAATCCTCCACCCACATTACATATCACCCACTACACCCAAACAAAAAGCTACCCCAAAACCTAAACTAATCTTCTCATTAATAAAGCTAATGTCCTCAGCCATAACAAAACTTGCCCTCGGTGGTGACATTCACCCAAACCCTGGCCCCCACAACTCCTTCACTGAAAATCAGCCTAACAACCTCACCTTTCCTCAAATTATATCCAGTAGGAAACCAAATGACCTCCTTATCTTAAGCCTAAATATCAGAAGTATAACCAATAAGATCCATGAACTCCACGCTACCATAGACTTATACTCCCCAGATATTATCATTCTGACAGAAACCTGGCTCAAACCTCACATTACCAGTGAGCAAATTCTGTCTTCAGGTTATGATATGCTAAGAGCAGATTGATTGCACAAAAAAGGGGGTGGTGTAGCTGTAATGTATAAACAGAATCTAAAACTTCAAATCCTAAATTTATCAGCCCCTCAAATTGACAAAGAAGAAATAATCTATACCAACCTAAAAGTAAACCAAGACAAAACCATTAACATAATAGGATGCTACTTCCCACCTGGCCACAATATCCCTCCACTAGAAAACCTCCTCAGCTGGGTAAATAATCACCTTCCACAAGAAACCATAATATTAGGTGATTTTAATATTGACTGGCTATCCTGTTCCAACCACCATCCAGCCCACCATCTAAATCTTCATGGTTTCATCCACCTCATCCAGACACCCACCAGAATAAATAAGAATCCCAACAAGCATACTACTCTTGACTGGATACCAGTCAGCAAGAGCCCCCAATCATACATAGCTGGCTGCCTACCAGATAGCCTCAGTGATCATACCCCAAAATTCCTACTAAATAAAACACATATATCAGGCTAAACCAGGTCTATATTATAAGATCGACGGTTGAAAACATCGAACACCATATGGTTGAAACCAGATGGTCGATGTCTTCAAACATCGAACTTATAAAAACAACAAAAAAAAAGAAAAAAGTACCATAATGGGTTTAAGCAGGGGGCAAGCTCCCCTGCACCCCCCCCACACCCCCCGCTACTTAAATATACCAACTCTGAGACTGTACTACATTGCAGTAAACGGAAATATCCCCTTACAGAGATTTCCATTTACACGTTTGATGTACGCTTTCGCTAGTCTCGTGTCAACAATATCAGCTTCGATATTGTCGGCTTTCGAGAATATAATATAGACCTGGCTAAACCCATTACCTATTGACAAATACAGTATAAAGTAAACTTTAACCCTGACAATTTCATCTCATCCGTTAAAAAGTGCAACTGGACTCCACTAAAATACCTCAGCCTTGATGATGTTGTCCAGTTCTTCAATACCACCTTCCTTAAAGTCCTAAACACCCATGCACCCACAAGATTTACTAGAGTTAAAGCCCAGTCCTCCCCATGGCTATAAAAAGCCACTAGGTCAGAAATGACAAGCCGAGACAGAGCCTGGAATCACTGGCGCAAAACTAAAAACCCCTCTGATAGAAATTCCTTGAATTACATAACAGAGTCAAAAAAATAATAAAACAGAACAAAATCCTATGTTACCAGGCTGCCCTGAACTCCACCCAAAACAACCCTAAACAATTCTGGTCAACTATAAACTCCATCCTCCACCCAGGAAATGTTGGAACCCCTCCACCAAATAAGATAAACACCTCTGAAAATATTGCCACCTCTTTCAATACACACTTAACACAAACCATTCTATCACTAGCAAGACAACATAACCCCCTCCCCTCCACCCTCCAACTACACCTAGTAACCTGCCCACTGCATTCTCTTTTTCTCCTATTCCTACCTCCAACATAAAAAATCTCTTATCAAAACTAAAGCCCACAAAACTAGCAGCTGACAACCTCCCAGGTAAATGCCTTAAAATTGCAGCTGAAGCCCTAGCCTACCCAGTTGCAATCCTGATCAACTGATCTTTATCTGAATGCTATGTCCCTTCACAATGGAAAATATCCCACATTATTCCCCTCCACAATGGTGGGCCCTCCACAGAATTCATCAACTACTGGCCCATAGCAATTCTCTCTCCTCTCCCCAAAATACTTGAGAAATGCATTCTCTCTCAAGTTCTAAATTACCTCCTTGCTAACAACTTCCTATCAAACACACAACATGGTTTGCGACCATACCACAGCATGACCACTGCCTTACTTGCTTTTACTAACACAATCCTTCAACATAAAAACAATGGGTATTTCTCCTCTGCAACTTTCCTAGACCTATTTAAAGCATTCAACATGGTCTCACATAAACAACTCATCTCTGTTCTCAATTAGCTATCCTTTTCTCAATCTGTCACAGACTGGTTCCAGAGGTACCTGACAGACCACCATCAATCCATTGTTTGGCATAATGATAAATCCCCCCAACTCCCTGTCTCAATAGGTGTTCCCAAGGATCCATCCTTGGACCGTTACTCTTCTCCATATTCACAAAGAATCTAGCCTCCGCTACCAAACAGGCCACTCTCATACAGTACACAGATGATTCACTATCATCTGCTCAGCCCACTCCCTTCCTGAACTTCAAAAGACCACAAAGGAAGCCTTTTCATCAGTTGAAACTTGGCTTTCTGATGCACAGTTAATACTTAACCCAAACAAAACAAAACTCTTCATCTTCCAACCCACCAAACATAATCAAAACACCCCCCAATGTAATATTACAGCCAATGACAACACCATTATCCCCTAACAGACCATATCAAACTACTTGGAGTTGAGATTGACAATAACCTCAAGTTTGACATGCACATCTCATTAACCATAAAAAAGTACACAAAAAACTAGGAGCTTAATACAGAAATAAGCAAATCCTCACCAAAACAGCCAGGATTTCAGTTGCAAATAGCCACCTAATCTCCACCCTACTCTACGCCTCTCCAATATTTACCAACCTAAGGCGAAGTGAATTAAGTAAATTCAAGACTTACTACAACAAAATAGCAAGGGTTGCCACTGGTGCAGTCGGCCGTAGCTACCACTGCACCTCACTTACTGAACTAGGCTGGCTAAAACTCCCTCACCTCCTTCAATGGTACCAACTCTCACTAGCCCACAAACTAGTAAATCATCCTCTTAAAGTCTCCTCCCTCCAAAATCCACTCCAACCCTATCATACCACCAGACCACTACACTCCAGCAACAAAAGTCAGTTACAGGTAACTAGAACCAAGAACTCTGCTGGAGAAGCTCTCTTCTCTTACTCCATAGCAAAATTATGGATACCCTTCCTCACACTATAACCTCTGAATCATCATGTACTAACTTCAAAGCTGTTCTAAAATCTCATCTAAAAGAGCACTGGGCATGTCCCTGTAACAACCCTCACTAATATCTCTACTCCAACCACCCTAAACCTATCTTCCATCCTACTAACTATCTGTGGCTACAGCCACCAACTACATTGCTTGTAAACCTATATCTCAGCTGTAATCTTAGCTACTGTTATTCATGAGTAATATCTGCTAGCTCAACTATTAAGATACTTGCCATTCTTAAATGGTACCAATGATATAAGTGCGTAGTACATACTCAACTGTCCTTCAACTAAATATATAATTCAGTTTGAACTATAACTGTTTTACTGCTATTGTTAAACAAAAGCCTACATAGACTTCTTGTTATCTTGTAAATTAAATGTTCTTTATTGTGGAGCTTTTCTCCCCAGGCCACCACTGAAAAAGGACATGTGTCCAGTTGGATTTAAATTGAGCTCAGCATTCTATCTTTGGTGTACACTGTTAGGCAATGTGCTTATTTTACCTAATACTGTAGTGTTGAGTCCTACACTGCTGCAATCTTTCTATGAACCAAACATGCTGAGCAGTCTAGCTGTACCTAATTCCTGGTCTAAAGTGATCCTAATTAGATATGTTCTGAAAGCTGTTTATTTATATGTTACTTTTCTGAATAATGTCACTCTAGTAGCACTAATGTATTACCTACACAGTTACTAGCTTAATGCTTTCTTGTGGTGTTTATTCTTCTTGAGTCTTAAATGTATGGTATTAACTTTACACCAATATTTACCTACCAAGTCAAAAGTCCTATATGCTTTTAATAGCCTCTAGCATTGCTGAAGGGATGTGTATCTACTTTCCTTATCTGTTTAAAGATACTAGCTTTTAATTGCCTTTAGGATTGCTGAAGAAATGTTTATCTGCTTTTCTTATCTGTTTAAAGATGCATTGTTATATCCTATTCACTAAAGACTAATTGTTTTTCTCTCCACCATTTTCTCTCTCTCTCTCTCTCTCTCTCTCTCAAAAGTACCCTGCTCTCCAAACTGCTGATCCTGCAGTGGTAAATAAGAATCTGCCTGCCTGGGGACAAAGGACCCTTTCAATAATCCCTGAGGTCTCTCCACACTGCCTTCTATTCCCTGTATCCACTCACGAAAGGAAGAAATAAAGTATGTGTTGTCCCATAAACTGGCTGTAGAACCTATATCTGTAACTATTGCTTCTGGGTTTAATACAAGCATCCCAGCCAGGACAGTCAGCAGCCATACCCCCTCCTGGTCCTATAACTGGCATATCTTACCCCATCCCCTTACTCTAGCCTCCTTTTACCTGTAAATACTTATTTCCTTAGTCCTAGACCAGCTAACTCCCTTTACAACCTACCATTGTAATATTATTGTTGACCACCAGGTGGCACTCTTATCCAGTCCTACCTGACTTACTTAGCCCACTTTCTTACAGTGTTTCCACATTACATCTCTGATGTCTTGTACTAGCTCTTAATGATATCCTGATTTATCCTTGTACTCTTACTGCCTACACCCAGCTATCCTGATATTCTCTACCACTGATTTACTTATCTCTGTACTTACCTACACTCAACTTACCTTCAGTATTCTGCATTATACTGATTGTTCTTCCTGAAGCTGCTCCTCTATTTGTCTCTACCTACTCGGTTCGCCCTGTGGGCTCACTATGCTCCCCTACCCTGCCCCCTATTCCCACCCGCTCCCAACACCACTAACCTTATACTACATAACCACATCCTCTTCCCCTCTTAACTAATCACAAAGTTACTATACCCCTTACCTTTGCACCAATCACTAAAAAATACTCCACAATGACCTAACCTACCCCCACCTTCTCTAACCAATCCCTTCCTCTCCCTCCAAAACTCCTACCTTCCACATACCAGTCTTAGTACTACTCCTTACCTCCTACTTTGTACCTTACAACTAAATTCTCCCAATGACTAAACTACCTACCTCAGGACATTTACAGCTGCTCCTTCTTATAATACTTCTACCTTCTCTAACGATAGCCAACATTCTAACCTCCTATGAAAAACCATTATGTCCACAATTGCACTATTCCTCAAAACAAACTTGTTGTCTTCCTAAACTACACAAACATAACATCCACCCCATGCTACCTACTAGCAAAGTATCATCAACTAGCCCACATTAGGTATAATTATCTAAAAATTAGGAAGTCTCTAAGCCAACACTGTTTATCCCAAAATCCTAAATCTTAATCAAACGTCCACTTATTAATAGATGGAGACATTCATCCAAACCCAGGCCCAAGGAATACTTTTATTACCCAAGCCCATAGCCCTAAGCCCTCTAGTAAACTAATCTCCACCAAACCTCCCAACTTTCTCTTAAGAGCACATCTCAATATACAAAGCATAAATAATAAAGTTGCTCAACTTCATGCCCTCTTGGATGTTCACTCATTTGACATCCTATGCCTGACAGAAACCTGGTTAAAACCTATAAACCAAGACAATGTAGTCATCCCACCCAGATACAATATCTTAAGGCAAGACCGTAAAACCAAAAAGGGAGGTGGGGTAGCTATTCTATACAAAACAGACATTCAAGTTACTGCTTCTGACTACAAACCACCTCAGGACAATAATGCCAAAATCCTTACCACTAAATTACAGCTTAATACTCATAAATCCATCTATGTCATCTGTATCTATCTGCCACCTGGTAATAACCCCATCACCCTGGAAAATATCCTTAATTGGCTATCACTAAACTTCCCACAAGAAACTATAGTCCTAGGTGACTTTAATATTGACTGGAAGTCCTGTAGCAATGAACACCCTACTACCCATATTAACCTACATGTTTTTTCTCAAACCATTACCTCCCCAACCAGGATAAATAAACCCAATAAAAAAGAAACAATCTTAGATTGGATTCTTACAAATTACCATCACCAACCATATGACGTAGAGACCCTCCCTGATGATGTGAGTGACCACTTACTTACCTATATCATCAGGCATAAGATCAATATACCCTTCCCACCCACACTGAGAACAACTCGGACAAATAAAAACTTTAACCCAGATGGCTTCCAAAGTGAACTTAGGGCATGTGATTGGTCACCCTTAAAATACCTCCCACTAGAGAAAGCTGCAAATTACTTCAATTCTAAATTCCTAACCGTTCTATACCACCATGCACCAACCCGCTCTATCAGAATTAGGACTAAACCAGCCCCATGGCTTACTAAAGAAACCAGGCACAAAATCCTACTTAAAAATAAATGCTGGGCCAAATGGCGAACTACAAAAAAAACCTTAAATCAGTAGAAATTTAGACAGTTGAGAAATAACACAAAGAAAGCTATACTCTCAGATAAAAGAAACTTTTACTTAGAACTCCAGAAAACCCACCAAAATAAACCACAAAAGTTTTTGGCAACCATTAACAAACTTCTTCACCCAGGTCATTCCATTACACCAACCCGACAGGGCACTGATCATGAGAATCCCAAGCAAACTGCCAATACCTTCAATACCTTTTTCACAGAAGCCATTCAAACTCTTGCCAATCAGCTAACACCTGACAGCTTAAATTCACCTCTCCTCTGTAATAAAACAGTGGAAACAATTCCACAGCTTTCTGTCTTTGCTTATATCAGCTGCTGTGTTCCTGACATTAGCAGGATAAATTACCAATCTAAGAGTGACAGCAGTACCTGAGAGGGAAAACTACAGGGTGGGAGGTTGGTATAATGGTTAAGGTATTTTCCTTACAGCCATAAAGTGTGGGGTTTGATTCTCATATGGGGTAATTGGCGAAGCTTAAAATGATCCACAAGAACAGTTAGCTTAGTACTAACCTATGAGCTGTGTCTATGATATGTCATGCAGGTGGAGATGAATTTCTGTGAGAAGTTGAGTTAAAAAAAAATATAGGTGGGCTTTCCCTTTCTTTGACAAAGAAACCTAACGATTGAGTTAAACTGTATGAAAGGGTGAAGTTCTCCTTTAATCAACCAAACCCGTAATCTAAGAATAAGACAAGAAACAGATGTACACCTTAACAGTTTTAGCTTCATAACATCTGACTTGCCATAATAAAAACAAAGCAAATTAGTCCTGGAAGTTGGTAATAACAGGAGCCCACACCTTAACATATTTACTGTACAAACATTTGTTGAGAGTCAATGGAAGGTAGGTGAAGTGAATGATTGTACGCAAACATCCCAGGCTGCATTTTACATGAACTTCAGAATGAACTGTCTCCCCACTTAAGCACCATGTTCAGTAATAGCCTCGCATCAGGCTTTGTGCCCACTGAATGGCGCACAGCAACAGTTATCCCACTCCACAAAGGGGGAGCCACTACTGATCCCGGGAACTATCGACCTATTAGCCTGACAAGCCTGGTATGTAAGGCCATGGAACGTATCATCATGGAACTCATAAACACAGACATTGGTAATCTCCAAACTCTGGATCCCACCCTGTTTGAGTTTGTGAAAGTCAGATCATGCCTCCTGAACCTGATTGACTTCTTTGAGGCAGTCACCAAAGCTGTAGATGAGGGTAAGGTGGTTCACACAGCCTATCTTGACCTCGCCAAAACTTTCGACACCATCCCCCATTCTGGAATTATAGCTAAACTCACTAAACTAGGTATAAATCCCTACGTCACAAGATGGGTTGCCAACTGGCTCACTGACCGAACCCACACTGTAAAAGTTGCAGACTCCAAATCTGACCTAAAAGCAGTGACAAGTGGAGTACCACAGGGTTCCGTCTTGGGACCTCTCCTATTTGGTATCTACTTCTCTGAAGTACAGGCTAACACAGAAGGCCTCTGGCTAACGAAGGTCGCAGATGACTGCAAACTAGGAGCCATAGTCAAGTCCCCAAATGATGTGGACATCCTACAGAAGGGTCTCGCTGAGACAGATGCCTGGTGTCAGAGCCATGGCCTCAAGCTCAATGCCAAAAAGTGCAGTGTCATCCCCTTTGGTAAAAACTCTGTACCACATAGGCAGCAATCTACTTTACACCAAATGTGTGATAAGAGACCTTGGGACCCAGGTGGACAGTAGTCTCTCCTTTGATAGTCACATTGCCATAGTAGTCAGGAAGTCCTTCTATGTGGCACACCTCATCATAAAAGGGTTCTCATCCAGGAAAAAAGAGATCATTGTACTCCTCTACTCGACACTCATTAGATCCATTATAGAGTACAACGCCCCTTTTGGAATGTACCTCACAAGACATCTGCAGCAGCTGGAAAGGCCACAGAAGTACCTCACAAAGAGGATTACTGGCCTCAAACAGATGCCCTACACTGACCGTCTCAAAAATCTCCAGCTATACTCCATAGCATATCGCCTGCTCCAAGGTGATCTCTGCCTAACTTATAAAGCTATGTCAAACCCAGAGCTATTGGACATGCTACACCTAAAGAAATCCCAATCCCTCTGAGCTACACGCTCTAGGGACCTAAACCTTGTCACAACAATAAACAGGACATGCTGGAGGGATAGATTCCTGTCCCAGAGACTTCCCATACTCTGGAACAGGCTACCCATCTATGTCAAGCAAAGTTCTTCATTAGCACTCTTCAACACAAATCTTGATGAATGGATGGGAAATAGGAAATACACCCCGGGGATCACTTCTGTGGCTCTGCTCGACAGTGGCACAGGAAAATAACTTTCTTGGGTGGCGTAAGCCAGAAAACCCTGTTGGCTAGGCTTACATTGGCCCTTAGGGCGATAGCCTAGTACTAATTGAGATTAGGAAACTCCACATAAACGAAAAAAAGGTGAAATCATCACACGCTTACTGTACCATAACAGCATATTAACTATTTTTAACACAAGTTAAGTCTCAACAATTTGAGACCACACAAAAATTAACCCAAATAGGTTGAAGAAATGAAAACGAACAACACAGATAACAACTACTCCTACAACCATCTATATAAACTTCATATTACCTACTAACATTGCGAAGTGAAACATTTTGTTTTTAAATATGAAATTAAATAAAAACTTGGAAAATAAACCGTAAGGCTTACCTTTTTGTCTTGCAGTTCTAGTTCTACAATCAGAAAATTCCAGTAATTATTAAAACATATTAAACCTGTGCATTCTGGGTATGCAGATGACCATATTACGTCACCCTTCGTGTTATTGTTTGTTAACCAGCATATTTTTCAGCCCCCGGAATTAAAAATCATAGACAGGCATAAAAAGAGCAACACATGCTTATTTTTCAGGATAGAAAATATTTACATAACTCAATATATTCTGTTACTGATAAATAAGGAACCTTTGTATGAAGTCGTAGTGATGCTTCTGTTTACGACGTACCTTTCCAGTTAGTGGGCGGGGTCGGTTGAGTGACGGCAGAAGTTTCGTTCAGCTGTATTTACTTATATCTGGGACCCTTCTTTTGGAATGTACCACAATGACCGAGAAAAGAGTCTGATGGGTAATCTTCAAGAGTAGCACCTCGATATCCCCGCCCATTTGGCGTGCCAATCAATGACGGCACGCCCGAAGCTTCGCAGAGCTAAGTGCGAGGTACTACACTTGTAGATTACCCAAAATCCCGACAGAGATTCTGGAACTCACGAGAAACAAAATTACACAGATTTGGCCAAAGCACGTATTTGTACGTTTGTTACAGACTAAAACCGATTTGCATACCCATAAGGCAGTGCTTCCACATGTTAAATTCAAAATTAAAGAATTGAACTAAAATCCATGCTCTAATGTTTATTGTGATTTATCCTTTATGATTTGGAGCTATTTATTTAATGTTAAAGTAGAAAGACACTTAGTTGTTTTTAACCGTGTTGACAACGTGTAGCATTTTACGAATAAGTCTTATGGAAAACAGATTTA
Source organism: Protopterus annectens (assembly GCF_019279795.1). Classification (NCBI taxonomy): domain Eukaryota; kingdom Metazoa; phylum Chordata; order Ceratodontiformes; family Protopteridae; genus Protopterus; species Protopterus annectens. The sequence goes on from NC_056743.1 coordinate 1,322,849,473, forward strand.
TTTTGTTTGTGTCGTTTAGCTTTTCCCTGTTAGGTGTTGCCACAGCAAAACTCCCGTCCGCTAATGAGAGTAAATTATGATTTTTATAGCTGTAGGATGGGTGTGTAAATTAAGGGATTATAGTATCAATACAGAAAATACAGTTCCTTTGAAAATGTAGTATAGTACGTAAATTACGAATATACTCAGTTTAGCTTTTCCCCGTATAAAATAATGAAAACAAAAGGAAATGCGTATTTGCTATATTTCTCAAACAACTGGGGTTTCTACTAGCTCTTCACTTAATTTCACGGGAAGTCCTTTACATACCTCACAACTACCCACATTTTCGCAGAGTCCCTAGAATTTCGCCTTATTTTTTTTTGGTCTGCTTCTCGTAAACGTTCCGGTTTCCTGAAATTTTGTGGCAAATCACTGAGGATTAAATTCACTAAATAATGACAGGCGGTTAAGTTTCAGTCTTCATATCCTTCAGAAAAAGCATTACAATGCAAAACCTTTTATTCTAGAAACTTTCTAAGTAATATTTAAAGTTTGCCCCTGTTTTTGGAGCTTTGACCCCCATTATTTTTGGCTTTGTTCAGATTTTGTGTGCTAAGAGGTTGAGAGCTATGGTCCTTTATAATTTTAATAATAACATCTTTTGGTTGATCAGATATGAGGAAGTCGGGAGTGTCAGAGAAGTATGTAAGAGTGGTACAGGATATGTACGAGGGTAGTGTGACAGCGGTGAGGCCTGCGGTGGGAGTGACGGATGCATTTAAGGTGGAGGTGGGATTACATCAAGGATCAGCTCTGAGCCCTTTCTTGTTTGCAATGGTGATGGACAGGTTGACAGACGAGATCAGACAGGAGTCCTCATGGACTATGATGTTTGCAGATGACATTGTGATCTGTAGTGAGAGTAGGGAACAGGTGGATGAGACCCTGGAGAGATGGAGATATGCTCTAGAGAGAAGAGGAATGAGGGTCAGCAGGACTAAGACAGGATATATGTGTGTGAATGAGAGGGAGGATAGAGGAATGGTGAGGATGCAGGGAATAGAGGTGGCAAAGGTGGATGAGTTTAAATACTTGGGATCAACAGTTCAGAGTAACGGTGAGTGTGGAAGAGGTGAATGAGAGAGTACAGGCAGGATGGAGTGGGTGGAGAAGAGTGTCAGGAGTGATTTGTGACAGACGAGTACCAGTAAGAGTGAAAGGGAAGGTCTACAAGAGGGTAGTGAGACCAGTTATGTTATATGCCTGACATATAAGGCCATGTCAAACCCAGATTTGATGAATATGCTTCACCTCAAAAAATCTAGATCCCTCAGAACCATAAGGGCGGGAGGCTTAAACCTTGACACGGTTATTAATAGGACGTGCTGGAGGGACAGATTCATCACCCAGAGACTCCCTACGCTGTGGAACAAAATCCCGGTACATGTGAGGCAGAGCACCTCGCTGGCCTTGTTCAAGAGGAATCCTGACCAATGGATGGGAGATCGCAGATATACCCCAGGGATTACTTCAGTGTCACTGCTTGACAGAGGCACAGCAAAATGATAGGCATAGTTTTATTCAAACTAAAGGGGTGGCGAAAGCCACATAACTATGGGCTAGGCTTATAAATGCCCTTGGGCAGATAGCCTAGTATGAACCTATGAACCTATGAACCTATGGGTTGGAGACAGTGGCATTGATAAAAGTCAGAGCTTGACGTGGCAGAGTTGAAGATGTTAAGATTTGCACTGGGTGTGACGAAGATTAGGAATAAGTATATTAGAGGGTCAGCCCAGGTTGGAAGGTTTGGAGACAAAGCCAGAGAAGCAAGATTACATTGGTTTGGACATGTGCTGAGGAGGGATGCAGAGTATATTGGGAAAAAGATGCTAAGGATGAAGCTGCCAGGTAACAGGAAAAGAGGAAGGCCTAAGATAAGGTTTATGGATGTGGTGAGAGAGGATATGCAGGTGGTTGGTGTGACAAAGCAAGATGCAGAGGACAGGAGGAAATGGAAACAGTTGACCTGCTGTGGCGACCCCTAACGGGAGCAGCCGAAAGAAGAAAAAGAAGAAGAGGTTGATCAGATAGGTTCACTAGACACACAATCCATTTAATCCCTTTTAAGGAGCGACCCGAGAGTAATGTCTGCTTAAGTGACTTGCTCAAGGTCACACATAATTGGGCAAGTGCTCACAGCCTAAAAAATAAAGTGCAAAGGTTTTCTTACCACTTCTTTTTCATGCAATTATGCTCTTGTCATATAAAGGAGGCTTTCTGCTTCTGAGATATGCATTATTTACTTTACTTATATCAGTGGAGTTATATTTAAAAAACTGTGTCCTTATGTAGTGCATGCTGAACTTCTGCCAACTTACTTCTATGTAATTTCTTGTGGTTTAATTTCTCCAAGTCTTTTGGATTTCTAGTACCATGACAGGAACAGACCCCATTCCTAAGTTAAGGTGTGATTAAAGTTCATGACATAAGTATTGTTTTGATCTTTGATGGTAGCCAAAAGTGCTCTTTGTAGCACCTGCAATGTGCTCAGAACTGTCACCTTCTGTAATTCATATGAAGTTGCATGTATCCACAGCATATCTAAAAAAAGACGGTAAATTGTTTTTATAAGACCCATTGCTCCTACTACTATTGGAAATGCATGGGTAACTTATTCCACATTGCTCTCCTTTCGGCCTGCAACATGTGGTATTTTATAACTTTGCGTCTCTCTGTACATAAGACTGTAATCACTGGGTGTAGCAATTTCCATGATCAATGCTAGTTTTCATAGACTACTATATCTGGCTTTCTTTCATCTATATTTTGAACTGTTGGTAATGGGTGATCCCATGTGATATAAACTTCACCATTACCTATAATGCTTTGTAGCTCATGTTTCCAGTGCTTCTCAGCTACTTCAATGTTGTAATATTTGCACAATCCCCAATGCAACAGTATTGCCACATTATTATGTCTTTTAGTATACAGGCCCTCTGCCATTAATGTATCACATCCAGCAACAAAATGTCTTATACAGAACATTCTGAAGTCACTGTCACTACATAGAGGTGACATGTCTGGCTTATAGGGCTATCTCTGACCCAAATCTAATGGAAATGCTACACATCCATAAGTCAAATAGGATTAGAGTCAATCATTCCAGGAACCTCACTCTTGCCTGCGACATAAGTAGGGCTTGCTGGAGAGAAAGATACATCTCTGAGAGGTTGGCAGTACTCTGGAATAGGCTTCCAATCCACATCAATCAGAGCATCTCCATCACCCTGTTTAAGTGCAATCTGGATGAATGGATGGGAAACCATACATTTCTGCTGGAGATTACCCATGCTTCACTCCTGGATGTAGGTAGTCCTTGAATGACAAATCTTGGGCATAGAAGATATCTTTCATCTAAAACAAAATAAGCAAAACACCCAACAAGTAAACGAATCACTGCACAAAAGCAAACAGATAATCCAAGTAAAAAATGTGTAGACAGTGAAACGAAGCATGGCTCCTTTACTCATATAAAACAAATCAGACCATCCAATAAAATGTGCAGGTGTTTAATCAAGGTTAACGTTTTCACCACCGAACAAGTGGCTTCATCAGACCATACAAATAAAACAAGCTAACAATCTTTATACTCACATACTTGGTATGTCCACAATTAGTTTCAATTAGTATAATGATATTATCCAATCTGTTGCATAGTGCGTAATGCATAAACATTCATCTAGTTTTATACTGAGATTTAATGACTAGGTGTGTAAAGACCCTCGGGTCAATAGCCTAGTAAATTCCTATGAACCTATGGGTGACTGTTTCCAATTCTGTTTTACAGAACCTGCATTTGTCTGTTTCTCCAAAATGTTCAATGGACTTTGTAAACCAATGTGTACATAGTCAACTATCCTGGGACACTAGTACTAACCTTTCATCTTTGCATTTAAATTCACCCCACTTTACCCATCCCTGAGTCAGTTCCTGACTGACATCGGATTGCTCCAGGAGTCTCCTGTACTTTCTACAATATTTACGCCTTTTCCACATTTTTTGCCATCTCATCTGATCTTTCTCCTTACATTTATTTATTTATTTATGTATTTATATATTTATTTATTTTGGCACATTCAGCTGCTGCCTGATTTTTATCTGCTCCTGGTTTGATTTCCATTCCTGATTGACACCAATATGCTTCTGTTAAACTAAGCAGGGTGGTCATCTTAGACTTCTCCTCATGTTTAAAAACTTTCACAATGTTTGGATCTTGTGAGGTCGGCAGACATGTACACAGTCCCATTACTGCAGATTTATACATGTAATTAATTATAAGGAGGTCCCTACCTCCTTCAGAATGAGGAATATATAATCTTGGTATGCACAGATTTTTCTATATCATCTGGCAAGTGAAGCATTTTTCTTGTTTTCCCGTCCAACAGATTCAATACCTGTTGGAGCCAGTCACCATAAATCTGTAAGTTAGAACAGAAAGAGCAAATTGGTTTATAGCTTGGACTTTGTTCCTAAACATCAGGGCTGTTTTCAATATTAGTTTTAGTCTTCTAAAAAATTCCTTACTGCTCACATTTGATCATGTTTATTGACAATCCTTCATCAATTCCCAAATGTTTATACACCCCCCCTGCTCAAGTTCCTTTATATCACATTCCTGCCCATGACTGATATTTTCTTGTTGATGAAGCTTTTCTGTTTTAAACGTTTATTTCTTTTATTTAACATTTATTAACCAAGAAAGTCTGACTTGGAACAAAACCAATTTTCAGCAGAGGCCTGGGGAGAAACGCTCCAGTCATATGTCTTCCTAATGTCGGAGGAAACCAGAGTAAACCCACACAAACTCAGGTACAGCATGCAGACTCCACACAAAAAAGCACCCCAGCTGAGAATCGAACTGGAGAACCTCTTGCTGTGAGGCAACAACACTACCACTTTAGTGCTGCTTTTGCAAATGTATCAAGACTATATGAACTTCTTAAATCATCTAAGAAAGTTTTAGCCACTTGCGGTTGTGCTTTCAGCACCTCTTCTAATGAATCCTACAGTCTTAAGTCATCCACAAAAGAAGATGAGAAGTCTTTACACAGCTTTTTCTGGAATGCAAATTGTAACCATGACTTAATCTGTTAAGTAAATAGCTTAACGGGTTATGGGCAAGAAAAAAAGAGTATCGGTGACAAAGTGTCACCCTAGAATATCCCCCTTGGAATTTTTATCCATCATCATCATCATCATCATCATATATGATATGTATCTATGAAGGATAATTTGTCCTTTTTCATGGCTTAGATGCAGACTGGTCTGCCACAGTTTCATGGTCACTGTCATTTAATTAATCAATGTAGGGTATCCCTTAGTCATCTGTAAGTATTCCTTTATCGATGAATGTGGGATGCTGTCAAATGCTTTTTTTGTAATTTATCCATGCCATACTTAGTTTCTTCCCCTTTTTAAAATTCTCTGTTATGGCTTTATTCAACAACAGGTGATCCTTTGTTCCATATAACTTTCTTTTGTTGCCCTTCTGTTCCACATGATGTCCTTTTGTTACTGTTTTGTTCTATTGTCATAACTGAGCTTTTTTTTATAAATGACTACAAACTCTGCCTGCATCAATTCCAGTATATAAATTGTACACCATCAGAAGGCAAGTTATTGGTCTATAGTTTTTAAGATAACATGTAGGTTCACTGTTATGGAGGAGTATCATTTTTTCCTGTCGTTAACCAGTCTGGTGTCTCTTCAGGATGTGTATATTAGTAGTTCTGGCTCAAGGCTAAATCTTTGTGTAAAAATGTTAATACTTTCCGCTAAAAGTTAGGTACTGCATTTGAGCCTGAGGTTTTCTAACTAAGAGCATGTCTTATTTTTGCTTCACTTTCTCTGGCCATTACTTCACCCATTTCATATCCTCTATGTTTGAACTTCCTTCTGTTTATTTTAAATGTTCCATCCATTCAGCATCTTTTTTATGTTAAAAGACAAAACACCAGGACTTGGAGATGGCTGTAGTATCCAGTATAAAAACCTTTATTCGACACAAGCACTTTCATGGCTAGCCCCACTTCTTCAGATGTCTAATATATTTTAAAAACAACTCTTGGTTTAAATATCCTCTTAAGACACATGATTAAAACCAACCAATAAATTGTTCTGGTGTGAACAATCAAATTTAAAGCAACATCCTACAAGGTACATGCCATTAACTCAACTAGAAATCTGAATGTATATGTATACATTTCTAAAAACCTATTTATAAAATATCTGGATTAAATTTTCCATAATATTTCAGTTTGCAGTCACAAGCACAGGATATAACTGCACATATTAGCATTTTCCACTTCTGTTCTCCAAAACACATACAAGCCTGTAACAAGAAGTCAGTAATTTATCATACAAATGACTCCACAGCACATCTTGCCTAAAAAGATGGCTAAGCTTTCACTTAGGACATTTCAATTCACAAAGAATATATCTGCACATGTCTGCATTTTCTTCTTATGTTCACAACTTTTCAGTTTGCAATCACAAGCACAGGATATAACTGCACATATTAACATTTTCCACTGCTGTTCTCCAAAACACATACAAGCCTGTAACAAGAAGTCAGTAATTTATCATACAAATGACTCCACAGCACATCTTGCCTAAAAAGCTGGCTAAGCTTTCACTTAGGATATTTCAGTTTACAATTACAAATAATATATCTGCACATGTTCATATTTCCCTCTTATGTTCTCCAAAACAAACACAAACCTGTAAGAAGAAGTCAGTTATCTTTGTTATGTTGCACAGGGTCTTCATAAATATTTCCCCAAAATGTGCTTATTTCTTGTTTTTTGGTGAGGTTTCTATTCTTTTTGCTTTGTTTCCCAGTTTCCTATAAAACCTTTTCTTGGATTATCAATGAATTGCTTATTTTTCAATTTTCTTTTATGTTTATCTGCATATTTTCTAAGTTTTCTTGCCTGTGCTGACATCTTTAGTTTATTATTTGCAATAGTGTATGATAGATCCTGGTCTGTTCTGATACCGTGTTTGCTTTTATCATGCCTTTCTTTCTAAGTATTTTTGTTGATCTGTTACATGATCTATACCCTTCTAACAGTGACACTTACTGCCTTAATTGCTGTACAGTTTTCTCTATTTCATGTTTCCTTGATGGCATTTTATTTCGTCACTTCCTTTCCCTTTCTGCTCTGCATTTTTGTGGTGCGACTTTATCTGTTGTTAATTTAGCTGCACAGTAATACATCCTGTTTACTTATGTTATATCACATACATTTCTACAAATAGTCTTGATTACTGTGTTCAACTATTTTATCAGACTTCTAACATTTTGGGCCTTGTTTACTTTATGTAATCACGTTCTTTCATTGATCGTAATATGTCTCATCTATCTCTAATAATTCAAACAACTCTTCCTTTAGATCATTTTCTTCTAAACTGAGGGCACATTCTTTGCTCTCTGTTTCCTACAGGGATTCTACAGAAAGTTCCAGAACATCTCCCTGTGACATATCTTCTTCAGCTGCATCCTGTGTCATGTGTTGCTCCTTCATATGGGTACTCACTAACCCATCACCCCACAACATTGCCTGCATCAGAGTTGTCACTGTTTCCTGCTCCTTCCATTGCTGCGTAACTTCAGCTGAACTTTTGTACGGATTTCCTTCTGAAGATTCCAGAACATCTTTATGAGGCAAGTGATCAGATGCTTCCTGTTCTACCTGTTTATGTATTTATTTATTTATTTATTTGACATTTGTTGACCGGGATAGTCCGACTAGGCAAAGGCCATTTTTCAGCAGAGACCGAGGCATAAAAGCTCCACATTACAACAATAAGATTAACATGAAAAAGTACTCATAATCATAAACTCACTAAACTAGGTATAAATGCCTATGTCACAAGATGGGTTACCAACTGGCTCACTGACAGAACCCACACTGTGAAAGTAGCAGACTCCAAATCCGACTTCAGACCAGTGACAAGTTGAGTACCACAGGGTTCAGTCCTGGGTCCTCTCCTGTTTTGGTATCTACTTGTCTGAAGTATAGGCTAACACAGAAGGTCTTTGGCTAACGAAGTTCGCAGATGACTGCAAACTAGGAGCCATAATCGAAACTCCTAACGATGTGGACAAGTTCCAGAACATCTTCCTGTGACATACCTTCTTCAGCTGCATCCTGTGTCGTGTGTTGCTCCTTCATATGGGTACTCACTAACCCATCTCTCCACAACATTGCCTGCATCAGAGTTGCCACTGTTTCCAGCTCCTTCCATTGCTGTGTAACTTCAGCTGAACTTTTGTACGGGTTTCCTACTGAAGATTCCAGAACATCTTTATGTGGCAAGTAATCAAATGCTTCCTGTTCTACCTGTTTATATATTTATTTATTTATTTATTTGACATTTGTTGACCGGGATAGTCCGACTAGGCAAAGGCCATTTTTCAGCAGAGACCGAGGCATAAAAGCTCCACATTACAACAATAAGATTAACATGAAAAAGTAACATGAAAAAGTAATGTACATAAACATGTGGCAGACTATGAAGTATTAGTAAAAATATCCCTTGTTAGTAACAATAAGAAAGCGACAGAGTGAGGATAACAGGTACCAGCAGGAAAGGAAGCAAGAAAAAGTAAAAAGTCATGTTGGGGCTATCTGAGTCTAAATTTGAATAAAAGGAGGGTAGGGGAGAGTAAAGGAGAGAGAGTGGGATGAAAGCAGTTATGGGGTAGGGGCAGGGTTCAGGTGGTATCATCACAGAGACATGTCCAGGGGCTGTTTACATGTTGTTTGAGTGTTTTCCTCAATAACAGACTAAGATTCAGCTTACACATATGTCGAACAATTAAAAAATATGCAAAACACGGGAACCCTTTATAGAAACAAAAACTTCCTAACGGATACCTCTAGAATTGCTACTGCCAGAACCCACCTACTGTCTACTCTAGTCCATGCCTCGCCATCCTTCTCTCCATCTGTGGACCCCTTGGTTCTCTGCGCACTACAGTACCTACAGTTTAGCTTGGTTCTAAATCAAAAATGACAAATGCTACTGAAAATAACCTGGAGATGAGTATTACCTCCTTATCATGTAGAATATCAAATACCTTGAAGGTAGCATTATCAACTTGTCTTCTATTCCTAACAAACCAAAAACCAAGAAGCAGGATGGGACACTTCCAAATCCATTGCTATACAAAAAGCATCTTTGCACTTTCAGGAAAGAGATGGCTGCAAAGTGAGAAATAGACATTCACACACACCTAGCTCACACCGAAGACAACTTCCACAAACAGTTCAGATAAGTACATGCAGGCTATGAAATGGAAACGTCCTTCAGATTTATTAAACATGCATTACATGATGATTCTTATGTCAAGGAAACCCTCACATACAAAGCTGAAATACAGAGGACTTTGAGCCCTTACAGCTTATGCAATATTTTTACTGTTTCATTTTGCACTTTGCCACAACATAAAATTTTGCCACCCCAATTTTCTTTATTCTATGTTATTTATTAAAACATCTGTTAACTTGATGGATGGGCAGGCTAGTCTGAAAGAACCATTTCTGCCCTGTCCCTGATGAACATCTGGCCGCCCAGGCTACACAGTAGTGTCTGACCCAAATATTTGACAAGCCACATGTACCTGAGTACACAGATTGAACATTGATGTCCAGGTGTTGCCCCAGCACAGCAACACAGATTATATCTAATGGCAAAAATGCCCACTACATGTGCACATTGAGAATCACACACAACATGAGCCTAAGCTATTCCAAAATGAACAGATGCAAATGTGTCACAACTGGGATCATCAACTCAGGGAACAGCTGACACAGGTATGCATACATACTCAGTTTGTTGCATCACTGTATGGTAAACAATAAGGGACATATATCTGTGCTGCACTTACACATCTGTACAATATTATAATATGAAAAAAGAGAAACCATGCATGACATACTGCAGACATTTGTATTCCAGAAAACATACATCACAGTACAGTGGTATTGAGATAATGCGAGGCAACTATGCATACGGCACTGGTGGACACATTCTAATGCAGTCTTGGTTGATCTTTCTGACATCTCACATCATGGTCCACCCTGTCATGACCGTATTCAGATGCAACCTGCCCTGGTTGCTCCACAGAGGGGGCAGATGGGGGCACAACACCATGTTCAGATGAAGGAACATGACTGCAATTTGAAGGCCTTGTGACTGGAAGGACATCAGCAGATGGGCCAGGAGCAGTTGACATCTCTGCAGGTTGGACCACAGACAGGGATTCTTGACTGCCCAGTGGTGGTTCTGCAGACAGGTGGCCTACCTTTCACAGGTTGTAATCTGCGGGGCATAGTCATGGATTGCAAAATCCTACTGGTAGTACAATACTGCTGCAGTACCATAGAGGCCAGGATTTCCACTGACCATGCCACAGCTATCAACCTCTCATTCTGAGCAGCCAGTGCAGCCATAATCTCATCAGGTCTGACCTCTTGTTTTTCATGCATGACACATAGCTGGTGTGCCACACAGTTTGTGGCACAGGCAAGTGCAAGGGACATTGGGACAATGCATTGCTGTGCCCATTCATTTGCCTTCAGCAGGAGACAGACACCCTCTGACACCTGGCCATGTACATCTGCTTGCCTACATTGAACACAATGTCTTGTTCCTGGTTGTTGTGTGGATCTGCCAGCAGCAGTGCTCTCATCTGTGGTGTGTTGGTCAATGAGCTAACCTTGTGCAGCATCCACTGTGGCAACATCCTCTGAATGGCTAGACAAGTGGACCTCTATATCTGAGGCTACATCTGCTACAACATCACTGTCAGTCTCATGGATGGACTCTCCAAAAACCTCAAGATTCTCTGTGTCAGGGGCCGTACTCCCATGCTGAGACACATCATGAACAACATCATGATCACTGAATGATAAAGACAGCTGGTGTGCTACAAGATACAACTACACAGATCAGGACAGTGTGCCTACACCACATGATGAATATCAAAGACACTTGGAATATATATTTCACTGCAATGTTACAACTACTAATGCCTTCACTTGCAGCCTACTGTATTTATCTTTCACATAATGTGCACACCATGACTATATTATGTATTAACATGGCCAACATACATGATATATGTGATCCATAAAAAAATAAAAATACATCTGGCAAACACTCATGGGATTATGTTGTTGTTCCACTGGGTGAACTTTAACTAGTGTAGGGAAAGAAAAAAACATTATGAATCAGATCATTCACACCATTAAGCAGTTGAACACAGTTAAAATATACAGACTGTGTGACACGCACATGGCACTTATATGTGCATAGAATGTGTGACACGCATACGGCACTTATATGTGTACAGAATGTGTGACATACACATACCACTTGTATGTGCACAGAATGTGTGACATACACATACCACTATATGTGTACAGAATGTGTGACATACACATACCACTTGTACATACACAGAATGTATGACATACACATACCACTTGTATGTGCACAGAATGTGTGACATACACATGCCACTTGTATGTGTACAGAATGTGTGACATACACATACCACTTGTATGTGCACAGAATGTGTGACATACACATACCACTTGTATGTGCACTTGAGGACTCCTGCTGTGTAGAGGTTGTGGGTTGTACAGTGTATCCTGCAATGGGAAAGTAAAGAGAAAGACAGCACAGCCATGTAGTTAGCAAAATGAATACTGATGAACGTTTCAACTGTACACCAGATGGGCCTGTATCAACAAATATTATAATATGGGCTGCAAATACTCACGTGATGAACGTTTCTACTGTACACCAGATGGGCCTGTATCAACAAATATTGTAATAGAGCAGCAAATATTCACGTGATGAACGTTTCTACTGTACACCAGATTGGCCTGTATCAACAAATATTGTAATATGGGCAGCAAATACTCACATGATGAACATTTATACTGTACACCAGATGGGCCTGTATCAACAAATATTGACAAAAATGTCAGGTATCATGTGTGCTAAACATTGTTAAAAGCTCTGACAATGTCACTATAACATACCAAGTTTGTCTGCACTGAAATGCATGGCTTGCCCCTCCACTGGATGTACCTGTAATGTTAAATCTTACTGAAACAACAATAATAGTAAACAGCAGTGACAGTAAATGAGGTGAGACACTAACAAGGTAATGTGCACAGCAACAGTATAGAGACACTCACCTGCTGCTCCCTGGTGTAGGCCCGATATAGATGGACCTGTAAATATTAATGCAATACACATTACAAATGTTGTTTGCACTGCTCTGTCTGTAACTCAGATATACAATACAATACATGTAATTATACTTCTGTTCATCACCCTCATGCTGTCTGTAACACAGATATACCAGTACAATACATGTAATTATACTTACAGTCATCACCCTCATGCTGTCTGTAACTCAGATATACCAGTACAATACATGTAATTATACTTCTGTTCATCATCCTCATGCTGGCTGTAACTCAGATATACCAATACAATACATGTAATTGTACTTCTATTCATCATCCTCATGCTGTCTGTAACTCAGATATACCAATACAATACATGTAATTATACTTGTGTTCATCATCCTCATGCTGTCTGTAACTCCGATATACCAATACAATACATGTAATTATACTTCTGTTCATCATCCTCATGCTGTCTGTAACTCAGATATACCAATACAATACATGCAATTATACATATGTTCATCATCCTCATGCAGTCTGTAACTCAGATATACCAATACAATAGATGCAATTATATTTATGTTCATCATCTTCACGCTGTCTGTAACCACAATATACCAATACAATACATGTAATTATACTTCTGTTCATCATCCTCATGCTGTCTGTAACTCAGATATACCAATACAATACATGTAATTATACTTCTGTTCATCATCTTCATGCAGTCTGTAATTCAGATATACCAATACAATACATGTAATTATACTTGTGTTCATCATCCTCATGCTGTCTGTAACTCAGATATACCAATACAATACATGTAATTATACTTATTTTCATCATCCTCATGCAGTCTGTAATTCAGATATACCAATACAATACATGTAATTATACTTGTGTTCATCATCCTCATGCTGTCTGTAACTTAGATATACCAATACAATACATGTAATTATACTTCTGTTCATCATCCTCACGCTGTCTGCAACTCAGATATACCAATACAATACATGTAATTAAACTTCTGTTCATCACCCTCATGCTGTCTGTAACTCAGATATGCCAATACAATACATGTAATTATACTTACGTTTATCATCCTCATGCTGTCTGTAACTCAGATATACCAATACAATACATGTAATTATACTTCTGTTCATCACCCTCATGCTGTCTGTAACTCATATATACCAATACAATACATGTAATTATACTTATGTTTATCATCCTCATGCAGTCTGTAACTCAGATATACCAATACAATAGATGCAATTATATTTATGTTCATCATCTTCACGCTGTCTGTAACCACAATATACCAATACAATACATGTAATTATACTTCTGTTCATCATCCTCATGCTGTCTGTAACTCAGATATACCAATACAATACATGTAATTATACTTGTGTTCATCATCCTCATGCTGTCTGTAACTTAGATATACCAATACAATACATGTAATTATACTTCTGTTCATCATCTTCATGCAGTCTGTAATTCAGATATACCAATACAATACATGTAATTATACTTGTGTTCATCATCCTCATGCTGTCTGTAACTTAGATATACCAATACAATACATGTAATTATACTTATGTTCATCATCCTCATGCTGTCTGTAACTCAGATATACCAATACAATGCATGTAATTATACTTGTGTTCATCATCCTCATGCTGTCTGTAACTTAGATATACCAATACAATACATGTAATTATACTTGTGTTCATCATCCTCACGCTCTCTGTAACTCAGATATACCAACACAATACATGTAATTATACTTATGTTCATCATCCTCACGCTGTCTGTAACTCAGATATACCAATACAATACATGTAATTATACTTATGTTCATCATCCTCATGCTGTCTGTAACTCAGATATACCAATACAATACATGTAATTATACTTCTGTTCATCATCCTCACTCTGTCTGTAACTCAGATATACCAATACAATACATGTAATTATACTTATGTTCATCACCCTCACACTGTCTGTAACTCAGATATACCAATACAATACATGTAATTATACTTATGGTCATCACCTTCACGCTGTCTGTAACTCAGATATACCAATACAATACATGTAATTATACTTCTGTTCATCACCCTCATGCTGTCTGTAACTCAGATATACCAATACAATAGATGCAATTATATTTATGTTCATCATCTTCACACTGTCTGTAACTCAGATATAGCAATACAATACATGTAATTATACTTGTGGTCATCATCCTCATGCTGTCTGTAACTCAGATATACCAATACAATACATGTAATTATACTTATTTTCATCATCCTCATGCAGTCTGTAATTCAGATATACCAATACAATACATGTAATTATACTTGTGTTCATCATCCTCATGCTGTCTGTAACTTAGATATACCAATACAATACATGTAATTATACTTGTGTTCATCATCCTCATGCTGTCTGTAACTTAGATATACCAATACAATACATGTAATTATACTTATGTTCATCATCCTCACGCTGTCTGCAACTCAGATATACCAATACAATGCATGTAATTAAACTTCTGTTCATCACCCTCATGCTGTCTGTAACTCAGATATACCAATACAATACATGTAATTATACTTATGGTCATCACCCTCACACTGTCTGTAACTCAGATATACCAATACAATACATGTAATTATACTTATGGTCATCACCTTCACGCTGTCTGTAACTCAGATATACCAATACAATACATGTAATTATACTTATGTTCATCATCCTCATGCTGTCTGTAACTCAGATATACCAATACAATACATGTAATTATACTTCTGTTCATCATCCTCATGCTGTTTGTAACTCAGATATACCAATACAATACATGTAATTATACTTGTGTTCATCACCCTCATGCTGTCTGTAACTCAGATATACCAATACAATAGATGCAATTATATTTATGTTCATCATCTTCACGCTGTCTGTAACTCAGATATAGCAATACAATACATGTAATTATACTTGTGGTCATCATCCTCATGCTGTCTGTAACTCAGGTATACCATTACAATACATATAATTATACTTATGTTCATCATCCTCATGCTGTCTGTAACTCAGATATACCAATACAATACATGTAATTATACTTATGTTCATCATCCTCACACTGTCTGTAACTCAGATATACCAATACTATACATGTAATTATACTTATGTTCATCATCCTCACGCTGTCTGTAACTCAGCTATACCAATACAATACATAGGTTTCATAGGTTCATACTAGGCTATCTGCCCGAGGGCATTTACAAGCCTAGCCCATCGTTTTGTGGCTTACGCCACCCCTTTAGTATGGGGAACTATACCCATTATTTTGCTGTGCCTCTGTCGAGCAGTGACACTGAGGTAATCCCTGGGGTATATCTGCGAACTCCCATCCATTGGTCAAGATTTCTCTTGAACAAGGCCAGCGAGGTGCTCTGCCTCACATGTACCGGGATTTTGTTCCACAGCATAGGGAGTCTTTGGGTGATGAATCTATCCCTCCAGCACGTCCTATTAATAAGTGTCGAGGTTTAAGTCTCCCGCCTTGTGGCTCTGATGGATCTAGATTTTTGAGGTGAAGCATATTCATCAAATCTGGGTTTGACATGGCCTTGTATGTTAGGCAAAGGTCACCTCTGAGCAAGCGGTAGCGACTGAATAGAGCTGGAGTTCTTTCAGTTGGGCAGCATAGGACAGATTTTTGAGACCCTTTATCCTTTTGGTGAGGAACTTTTGTGGCCTCTCCAGCTGCTGCAAGTGTCGGGTCAGATACATTCCGAATGGGGCATTGTACTCAATCATTGGTCTGATGAGTGATGAGTAAAGGGAGACTATGACCTCCCTTGATCTAGATGAGAATCCCTTCATGATAAGGTGGGCAATGTAGAAGGTCTTCCTAACTACTTTAGCTACATGGGTGTCGAATGACAGACTACTATCAACCTGGGTCCCCAGGTCCCTGATAACTTCTTCTGTGGTCAGAGTATTGCCACCTATTTGGTAGCTAGGGGTAACCTTGTTTTTCCCGAAGGGTATGACTATGCATTTTTTGGCATTTAACTTTAGTCCGTGGCTCTGGCACCAGTTATCCATTTCTGTGAGACCCTTCTGAAGGATATCTGTGTCAGATGTGTTTTCTACTATGGCGCCCAGTTTGCAGTCAT
The DNA here is from genome assembly GCF_019279795.1 of Protopterus annectens. NCBI lineage: Eukaryota > Metazoa > Chordata > Ceratodontiformes > Protopteridae > Protopterus > Protopterus annectens. The sequence continues at coordinate 1,322,865,932 of NC_056743.1, forward strand.
CTGCAAACTTTGTCAGCCATAACCCTCCTGTGTTTGCTTGTACTTCGGAAAAGTAGATGCCAAACAAGAGTGGGCCCAGGACTGAGCCCTGTGGGACACCACTTGTGACAGGCTTTGAGTCTGACATGGCGCCAGCAACTCTGACCCTGTGGGTTCTGTCACTCAGCCAGTTTGCAACCCATCTTGTGATGTATGGGTTAACATTTAAGCTGATGAGTTTTTCAATGATACCCGAGTGGGGTATTGTATCGAAGGCCTTAGCCAGATCGAGGTAGGCTGTATGGACTGCCTTTCCTCATCAATGGCTTTGGTGACTGTTTGAAAAAGTCAACCAAGTTTAAAAGGCATGATCTGCCTTTGACAAAGCCAAACTGGGTTGGATCCAATGTCTGCAAATTCCTATGTCTTTATTTATGAGGTCCATTATGATCCTCTCCATGGCTTTGCAGATAAGGCTTGTCAAGCTAATGGGCGGTAATTTCCAGGGTCGGTGGAGGCACCGCCTTTGTGCAGTGGGACCACAGTTGCAGTGCGCCACTCCCTGCGTACGATCCCGAGGTAAGACTTTGATTAAACAGCTGTCCTAGCTGTGGGTTTAATTCTCATTGAGTTCGTGGAGCACACAGCCGGACACCATCAGGTCCCATGGATGCTGTGTTTTTGCTTTGGAGAGAGCAGTTCTCACTTGGGCGCTGGAGATGTTTGGGGGCTGCAATCGTTTGGTATAGATATCTCTCCTTTTGGGAGGGGAGAAGTTTGCACTGAACCTGTCAGCTAGTATGTTGGCAATGTCTGCAGGATCAGTAATCTTCACATCATTTTGAACTAGTTCTGAGCATATCTGGGAGTTTCCTCCCAGGTTTCTAACATAGCTAAAGAAGGCCTTATGATTGTCTTTTGAGTCTTTAGCTATTTTCTCTCGAAATTTGCTTTGGATGATTTTATAAGAGCTCTTAGTTTTTTACTTATAGTGATCAAGGGTGTCTTACCTTTTAAGGATTTTGCTCTATCTTGTAGTAGCTTCCTCCTTTTGTTGTAGAGTTTGTTTATGGCTGGGGTCCACCAGACTGGACGCTTGCCTTTGGTACAAAGAGTCTTTGTTTTGCTTGGGATTGCCTTATCCATGCAGTCCTGCAGGTGCTGGTAGAAGGCATTTGTAAGTGATTCAGCGGCTTGAGTACTGTTTTCCACTGCCTCGGGGCCTTAAAGGAGACCACACTAGTCTTTAGAAGTGTGAAGTCAGCTTTTGAAGTTCTTTACTGTGGTCTTTTTTATCTCAGGTTGGCGTGGGATGAGGACCTCCAGCGAGATTAGTTTGTGATCTGATCTCACCAGTGAGGGGTATACTTCTGGTGTTGAACATTGTGCTCCCATGTTCGTGATGATGAGATCAAGTATGTTATCTCCTCGTGTGGGGATGGTGACTAGTTGTTCCATGGCATTTGAGTTTATGAATTCCAGGAACTTTTGGGCTAGGGTGTTTGGGCTTGAGTAGTGTTCCCAGTCTATATTAGGGTAATTGAAGTCACCTAGTATGATGGTGTTTGGTGATACATTTATCCCCTCTAATGTTTTCAGGAAGGCCATGTGAGGTTCCTGAGTTTGTGAGGGTGGCCTGTAACATGCTACAATTTGCAGAGCAGTCTTGCCTATGGTTAATTGCACCTGGATGGTCTCCGATGCATCGTGCATTGCCACCAGTCTTGAGGTGTGGGTGTCCTTGATGAATATGGATACCCCCCCCTCCTTTCTTGGTATTGTCCGGATTTTGGGGCCGGAGCATGATATGAGGTAAAACCTGATAGCTGGGGTGCTCTCAGGAGCCTTGAACCAGGTTTCTGTCACAGCACAGACATCGATGTTCTCCATACTGAGAAGGGCCTCGAGTGCGTGCATTTTGAGATTTAGACTTCTGGCATTGAGCAGCATTACCCTTAGTTTTTCCTTTTTGTGTTCTAGGGTGGTAGGTTTAGAATTTGAGCCTTGCCTAAAAAGGCACTAAGGGTGGCAAGAGCCTTGCCAATATCCGAATTCCAGGGTGACAGGTGCAAGCCGTCCTTAAGCAGCGTGGCTTGTCCAGCAGGGAAACCATACATTTCTGCTGGAGATTACCCATGCTTCACTCCTGGATGTAGGTAGTCCTTGAATGACAAATCTTGGGCATAGAAGATATCTTTCATCTAAAACAAAATAAGCAAAACACCCAACAAGTAAACGAATCACTGCACAAAAAGCAAACAGATAATCCAAGTAAAAATGTGTAGACAGTGAAGCGAAGCATGGCTCCTTTACTCATATAAAACAAATCAGACCATCCAATAAAATGTGCAGGTGTTTAATCAAGGTTAACGTTTTCACCACCGAACAAGTGGCTTCATCAGACCATACAAATAAAACAAGCTAACAATCTTTATACTCACATACTTGGTATGTCCACAATTAGTTTCAATTAGTATAATGATATTATCCAATCTGTTGCATAGTCGTAATGCATAAACATTCATCTAGTTTTATACTGAGATTTAATGACTAGGTGTGTAAAGACCCTCGGGTCAATAGCCTAGTAAATTCCTATGAACCTATGGGTGACTGTTTCCAATTCTGTTTTACAGAACCTGCATTTGTCTGTTTCTCCAAAATGTTCAATGGACTTTGTAAACCAATGTGTACATAGTCAACTATCCTGGGACACTAGTACTAACCTTTCATCTTTGCATTTAAATTCACCCCACTTTACCCATCCCTGAGTCAGTTCCTGACTGACATCGGATTGCTCCAGGAGTCTCCTGTACTTTCTACAATATTTACGCCTTTTCCACATTTTTTGCCATCTCATCTGATCTTTCTCCTTACATTTATTTATTTATTTATTTATTTATGTATTTATTTATTTTGGCACATTCAGCTGCTGCCTGATTTTTATCTGCTTCTGGTTTGATTTCCATTCCTGATTGACATCAATATGCTTCTGTTAAACTAAGCAGGGAGGTCATCTTAGACTTCTCCTCATGTTTAAAAACTTTCACAATGTTTGGATCTTGTGAGGTCGGCAGACATGTACGCAGTCCCATGACTGCAGATTTATACATGTAATCAGTTATAAGGAGGTCCCTACCTCCTTCAGAATGAGGAATATATAATCTTGGTATGCACAGATTTTCTATATCATCTGGCAAGTGAAGCATTTTTCTTGTTTTCCGTCCAACAGATTCAATACCTGTTGGAGCCAGTCACCATAAATCTGTAAGTTAGAACAGAAAGAGCAAATTGGTTTATAGCTTGGACTTTGTTCCTAAACATCAGGGCTGTTTTCAATATTAGTTTTAGTCTTCTAAAAATTCCTTACTGCTCACATTTGATCATGTTTATTGACAATCCTTCATCAATTCCCAAATGTTTATACACCCCCCCTGCTCAAGTTCCTTTATATCACATTCCTGCCCATGACTGATATTTTCTTGTTGATGAAGCTTTTCTGTTTTAAACGTTTATTTCTTTTATTTAACATTTATTAACCAAGAAAGTCTGACTTGGAACAAAACCAATTTTCAGCAGAGGCCTGGGGAGAAACGCTCCAGTCATATGTCTTCCTAATGTCGGAGGAAACCAGAGTAAACCCACACAAACTCAGGTACAGCATGCAGACTCCACACAAAAAAGCACCCCAGCTGAGAATCGAACTGGAGAACCTCTTGCTGTGAGGCAACAACACTACCACTTTAGTGCTGCTTTTGCAAATGTATCAAGACTATATGAACTTCTTAAATCATCTAAGAAAGTTTTAGCCACTTGCGGTTGTGCTTTCAGCACCTCTTCTAATGAATCCTACAGTCTTAAGTCATCCACAAAAAGAAGATGAGAAGTCTTTACACAGCTTTTTTCTGGAATGCAAATTGTAACCATGACTTAATCTGTTAAGTAAATAGCTTAACGGGTTATGGGCAAGAAAAAAAGAGTATCGGTGACAAAGTGTCACCCTAGAATATTCCCCTTGGAATTTTTATCCATCATCATCATCATCATCATCATATATGATATGTATCTATGAAGGATAATTTGTCCTTTTTCATGGCTTAGATGCAGACTGGTCTGCCACAGTTTCATGGTCACTGTCATTTAATTAATCAATGTAGGGTATCCCTTAGTCATCTGTAAGTATTCCTTTATCGATGAATGTGGGATGCTGTCAAATGCTTTTTTTGTAATTTATCCATGCCATACTTAGTTTCTTCCCCTTTTTAAAATTCTCTGTTATGGCTTTATTCAACAACAGGTGATCCTTTGTTCCATATAACTTTCTTTTGTTGCCCTTCTGTTCCACATGATGTCCTTTTGTTACTGTTTTGTTCTATTGTCATAACTGAGCTTTTTTTTATAAATGACTACAAACTCTGCCTGCATCAATTCCAGTATATAAATTGTACACCATCAGAAGGCAAGTTATTGGTCTATAGTTTTTAAGATAACATGTAGGTTCACTGTTATGGAGGAGTATCATTTTTTCCTGTCGTTAACCAGTCTGGTGTCTCTTCAGGATGTGTATATTAGTAGTTCTGGCTCAAGGCTAAATCTTTGTGTAAAAATGTTAATACTTTCCGCTAAAAGTTAGGTACTGCATTTGAGCCTGAGGTTTTCTAACTAAGAGCATGTCTTATTTTTGCTTCACTTTCTCTGGCCATTACTTCACCCATTTCATATCCTCTATGTTTGAACTTCCTTCTGTTTATTTTAAATGTTCCATCCATTCAGCATCTTTTTTATGTTAAAAGACAAAACACCAGGACTTGGAGATGGCTGTAGTATCCAGTATAAAAACCTTTATTCGACACAAGCGCTTTCATGGCTAGACCCACTTCTTCAGATGTCTAATATATTTTAAAAACAGCTCTTGGTTTAAATATCCTCTTAAGACACATGATTAAAACCAACCAATACATTGTTCTGGTGTGAACAATCAAATTTAAAGCAACATCCTACAAGGTACATGCCATTAACTCAACTAGAAATCTGAATGTATATGTATACATTTCTAAAAACCTATTTATAAAATATCTGGATTCAATTTTCCATAATATTTCAGTTTGCAGTCACAAGCACAGGATATAACTGCACATATTAGCATTTTCCACTTCTGTTCTCCAAAACACATACAAGCCTGTAACAAGAAGTCAGTAATTTATCATACAAATGACTCCACAGCACATCTTGCCTAAAAAGCTGGCTAAGCTTTCACTTAGGATATTTCAATTTACAATCACAAAGAATATATCTGCACATGTCTGCATTTTCTTCTTATGTTCACAACTTTTCAGTTTGCAATCACAAGCACAGGATATAACTGCACATATTAACATTTTCCACTGCTGTTCTCCAAAACACATACAAGCCTGTAACAAGAAGTCAGTAATTTATCATACAAATGACTCCACAGCACATCTTGCCTAAAAAGCTGGCTAAGCTTTCACTTAGGATATTTCAGTTTACAATTACAAATAATATATCTGCACATGTTCATATTTCCCTCTTATGTTCTCCAAAACAAACACAAACCTGTAAGAAGAAGTCAGTTATCTTTGTTATGTTGCACAGGGTCTTCATAAATATTTCCCCAAAATGTGCTTATTTCTTGTTTTTTGGTGAGGTTTCTATTCTTTTTGCTTTGTTTCCCAGTTTCCTATAAAACCTTTTCTTGGATTATCAATGAATTGCTTATTTTTCAATTTTCTTTTATGTTTATCTGCATATTTTCTAAGTTTTCTTGCCTGTGCTGACATCTTTAGTTTATTATTTGCAATAGTGTATGATAGATCCTGGTCTGTTCTGATACCGTGTTTGCTTTTATCATGCCTTTCTTTCTAAGTATTTTTGTTGATCTGTTACATGATCTATACCCTTCTAACAGTGACACTTACTGCCTTAATTGCTGTACAGTTTTCTCTATTTCATGTTTCCTTGATGGCATTTTATTTTGTCACTTCCTTTCCCTTTCTGCTCTGCATTTTTGTGGTGCGACTTTATCTGTTGTTAATTTAGCTGCACAGTAATACATCCTGTTTACTTATGTTATATCACATACATTTCTACAAATAGTCTTGATTACTGTGTTCAACTATTTTATCAGACTTCTAACATTTTGGGCCTTGTTTACTTTATGTAATCACGTTCTTTCATTGATCGTAATATGTCTCATCTATCTCTAATAATTCAAACAACTCTTCCTTTAGATCATTTTCTTCTAAACTGAGGGCACATTCTTTGCTCTCTGTTTCCTACAGGGATTCTACAGAAAGTTCCAGAACATCTCCCTGTGACATATCTTCTTCAGCTGCATCCTGTGTCATGTGTTGCTCCTTCATATGGGTACTCACTAACCCATCACCCCACAACATTGCCTGCATCAGAGTTGTCACTGTTTCCTGCTCCTTCCATTGCTGCGTAACTTCAGCTGAACTTTTGTACGGATTTCCTTCTGAAGATTCCAGAACATCTTTATGAGGCAAGTGATCAGATGCTTCCTGTTCTACCTGTTTATGTATTTATTTATTTATTTATTTGACATTTGTTGACCGGGATAGTCCGACTAGGCAAAGGCCATTTTTCAGCAGAGACCGAGGCATAAAGCTCCACATTACAACAATAAGATTAACATGAAAAAGTACTCATAATCATAAACTCACTAAACTAGGTATAAATGCCTATGTCACAAGATGGGTTACCAACTGGCTCACTGACAGAACCCACACTGTGAAAGTAGCAGACTCAAATCCGACTTCAGACCAGTGACAAGTTGAGTACCACAGGGTTCAGTCCTGGGTCCTCTCCTGTTTTGGTATCTACTTGTCTGAAGTATAGGCTAACACAGAAGGTCTTTGGCTAACGAAGTTCGCAGATGACTGCAAACTAGGAGCCATAATCGAAACTCCTAACGATGTGGACAAGTTCCAGAACATCTTCCTGTGACATACCTTCTTCAGCTGCATCCTGTGTCGTGTTGCTCCTTCATATGGGTACTCACTAACCCATCTCTCCACAACATTGCCTGCATCAGAGTTGCCACTGTTTCCAGCTCCTTCCATTGCTGTGTAACTTCAGCTGAACTTTTGTACGGGTTTCCTACTGAAGATTCCAGAACATCTTTATGTGGCAAGTAATCAAATGCTTCCTGTTCTACCTGTTTATATATTTATTTATTTATTTATTTGACATTTGTTGACCGGGATAGTCCGACTAGGCAAAGGCCATTTTTCAGCAGAGACCGAGGCATAAAAGCTCCACATTACAACAATAAGATTAACATGAAAAAGTAACATGAAAAAGTAATGTACATAAACATGTGGCAGACTATGAAGTATTAGTAAAAATATCCCTTGTTAGTAACAATAAGAAGAAAGCGACAGAGTGAGGATAACAGGTACCAGCAGGGAAAGGAAGCAAGAAAAAGTAAAAGTCATGTTGGGGCTATCTGAGTCTAAATTTGAATAAAAGGAGGGGGTAGGGGAGAGTAAAGGAGAGAGAGTGGGATGAAAGCAGTTATGGGGTAGGGGCAGGGTTCAGGTGGTATCATCACAGAGACATGTCCAGGGGCTGTTTACATGTTGTTTGAGTGTTTTCCTCAATAACAGACTAAGATTCAGCTTACACATATGTCGAACAATTAAAAAATATGCAAAACACGGGAACCCTTTATAGAAACAAAAACTTCCTAACGGATACCTCTAGAATTGCTACTGCCAGAACCCACCTACTGTCTACTCTAGTCCATGCCTCGCCATCCTTCTCTCCATCTGTGGACCCCTTGGTTCTCTGCGCACTACAGTACCTACAGTTTAGCTTGGTTCTAAATCAAAAATGACAAATGCTACTGAAAATAACCTGGAGATGAGTATTACCTCCTTATCATGTAGAATATCAAATACCTTGAAGGTAGCATTATCAACTTGTCTTCTATTCCTAACAAACCAAAAACCAAGAAGCAGGATGGGACACTTCCAAATCCATTGCTATACAAAAAGCATCTTTGCACTTTCAGGGGAAAGAGATGGCTGCAAAGTGAGAAATAGACATTCACACACACCTAGCTCACACCGAAGACAACTTCCACAAACAGTTCAGATAAGTACATGCAGGCTATGAAATGGAAACGTCCTTCAGATTTATTAAACATGCATTACATGATGATTCTTATGTCAAGGAAACCCCTCACATACAAAGCTGAAATACAGAGGACTTTGAGCCCTTCGCACAGCTTATGCAATATTTTTACTGTTTCATTTTTGCACTTTGCCACAACATAAAATTTTGCCACCCCAATTTTCTTTATTCTATGTTATTTATTAAAACATCTGTTAACTTGATGGATGGGCAGGCTAGTCTGAAAGAACCATTTCTGCCCTGTCCCTGATGAACATCTGGCCGGCCCAGGCTACACAGTAGTGTCTGACCCAAATATTTGACAAGCCACATGTACCTGAGTACACAGATTGAACATTGATGTCCAGGTGTTGCCCCAGCACAGCAACACAGATTATATCTAATGGCAAAAATGCCCACTACATGTGCACATTGAGAATCACACACAACATGAGCCTAAGCTATTCCAAAATGAACAGATGCAAATGTGTCACAACTGGGATCATCAACTCAGGGAACAGCTGACACAGGTATGCATACATACTCAGTTTGTTGCATCACTGTATGGTAAACAATAAGGGACATATATCTGTGCTGCACTTACACATCTGTACAATATTATAATATGAAAAAAGAGAAACCATGCATGACATACTGCAGACATTTGTATTCCAGAAAACATACATCACAGTACAGTGGTATTGAGATAATGCGAGGCAACTATGCACGGCACTGGTGGACACATTCTAATGCAGTCTTGGTTGATCTTTCTGACATCTCACATCATGGTCCACCCTGTCATGACCGTATTCAGATGCAACCTGCCCTGGTTGCTCCACAGAGGGGGCAGATGGGGGCACAACACCATGTTCAGATGAAGGAACATGACTGCAATTTGAAGGCCTTGTGACTGGAAGGACATCAGCAGATGGGCCAGGAGCAGTTGACATCTCTGCAGGTTGGACCACAGACAGGGATTCTTGACTGCCCAGTGGTGGTTCTGCAGACAGGTGGCCTACCTTTCACAGGTTGTAATCTGCGGGGCATAGTCATGGATTGCAAAATCCTACTGGTAGTACAATACTGCTGCAGTACCATAGAGGCCAGGATTTCCACTGACCATGCCACAGCTATCAACCTCTCATTCTGAGCAGCCAGTGCAGCCATAATCTCATCAGGTCTGACCTCTTGTTTTTCATGCATGACACATAGCTGGTGTGCCACACAGTTTGTGGCACAGGCAAGTGCAAGGGACATTGGGACAATGCATTGCTGTGCCCATTCATTTGCCTTCAGCAGGAGACAGACACCCTCTGACACCTGGCCATGTACATCTGCTTGCCTACATTGAACACAATGTCTTGTTCCTGGTTGTTGTGTGGATCTGCCAGCAGCAGTGCTCTCATCTGTGGTGTGTTGGTCAATGAGCTAACCTTGTGCAGCATCCACTGTGGCAACATCCTCTGAATGGCTAGACAAGTGGACCTCTATATCTGAGGCTACATCTGCTACAACATCACTGTCAGTCTCATGGATGGACTCTCCAAAACCTCAAGATTCTCTGTGTCAGGGGCCGTACTCCCATGCTGAGACACATCATGAACAACATCATGATCACTGAATGATAAAGACAGCTGGTGTGCTACAAGATACAACTACACAGATCAGGACAGTGTGCCTACACCACATGATGAATATCAAAGACACTTGGAATATATATTTCACTGCAATGTTACAACTACTAATGCCTTCACTTGCAGCCTACTGTATTTATCTTTCACATAATGTGCACACCATGACTATATTATGTATTAACATGGCCAACATACATGATATATGTGATCCATAAAAAAATAAAAATACATCTGGCAAACACTCATGGGATTATGTTGTTGTTCCACTGGGTGAACTTTAACTAGTGTAGGGAAAGAAAAAAACATTATGAATCAGATCATTCACACCATTAAGCAGTTGAACACAGTTAAAATATACAGACTGTGTGACACGCACATGGCACTTATATGTGCATAGAATGTGTGACACGCACATGGCACTTATATGTGTACAGAATGTGTGACATACACATACCACTTGTATGTGCACAGAATGTGTGACATACACATACCACTTATATGTGTACAGAATGTGTGACATACACATACCACTTGTACATACACAGAATGTATGACATACACATACCACTTGTATGTGCACAGAATGTGTGACATACACATGCCACTTGTATGTGTACAGAATGTGTGACATACACATACCACTTGTATGTGCACAGAATGTGTGACATACACATACCACTTGTATGTGCACTTGAGGACTCCTGCTGTGTAGAGGTTGTGGGTTGTACAGTGTATCCTGCAATGGGAAAGTAAAGAGAAAGACAGCACAGCCATGTAGTTAGCAAAATGAATACTGATGAACGTTTCAACTGTACACCAGATGGGCCTGTATCAACAAATATTATAATATGGGCTGCAAATACTCACGTGATGAACGTTTCTACTGTACACCAGATGGGCCTGTATCAACAAATATTGTAATAGAGCAGCAAATATTCATGTGATGAACGTTTCTACTGTACACCAGATTGGCCTGTATCAACAAATATTGTAATATGGGCAGCAAATACTCACATGATGAACATTTATACTGTACACCAGATGGGCCTGTATCAACAAATATTGACAAAAATGTCAGGTATCATGTGTGCTAAACATTGTTAAAAGCTCTGACAATGTCACTATAACATACCAAGTTTGTCTGCACTGAAATGCATGGCTTGCCCCTCCACTGGATGTACCTGTAATGTTAAATCTTACTGAAACAACAATAATAGTAAACAGCAGTGACAGTAAATGAGGTGAGACACTAACAAGGTAATGTGCACAGCAACAGTATAGAGACACTCACCTGCTGCTCCCTGGTGTAGGCCCGATATAGATGGACCTGTAAATATTAATGCAATACACATTACAAATGTTGTTTGCACTGCTCTGTCTGTAACTCAGATATACAATACAATACATGTAATTATACTTCTGTTCATCACCCTCATGCTGTCTGTAACACAGATATACCAGTACAATACATGTAATTATACTTACAGTCATCACCCTCATGCTGTCTGTAACTCAGATATACCAGTACAATACATGTAATTATACTTCTGTTCATCATCCTCATGCTGGCTGTAACTCAGATATACCAATACAATACATGTAATTGTACTTCTATTCATCATCCTCATGCTGTCTGTAACTCAGATATACCAATACAATACATGTAATTATACTTGTGTTCATCATCCTCATGCTGTCTGTAACTCCGATATACCAATACAATACATGTAATTATACTTCTGTTCATCATCCTCATGCTGTCTGTAACTCAGATATACCAATACAATACATGCAATTATACATATGTTCATCATCCTCATGCAGTCTGTAACTCAGATATACCAATACAATAGATGCAATTATATTTATGTTCATCATCTTCACGCTGTCTGTAACCACAATATACCAATACAATACATGTAATTATACTTCTGTTCATCATCCTCATGCTGTCTGTAACTCAGATATACCAATACAATACATGTAATTATACTTCTGTTCATCATCTTCATGCAGTCTGTAATTCAGATATACCAATACAATACATGTAATTATACTTGTGTTCATCATCCTCATGCTGTCTGTAACTCAGATATACCAATACAATACATGTAATTATACTTATTTTCATCATCCTCATGCAGTCTGTAATTCAGATATACCAATACAATACATGTAATTATACTTGTGTTCATCATCCTCATGCTGTCTGTAACTTAGATATACCAATACAATACATGTAATTATACTTCTGTTCATCATCCTCACGCTGTCTGCAACTCAGATATACCAATACAATACATGTAATTAAACTTCTGTTCATCACCCTCATGCTGTCTGTAACTCAGATATGCCAATACAATACATGTAATTATACTTACGTTTATCATCCTCATGCTGTCTGTAACTCAGATATACCAATACAATACATGTAATTATACTTCTGTTCATCACCCTCATGCTGTCTGTAACTCATATATACCAATACAATACATGTAATTATACTTATGTTTATCATCCTCATGCAGTCTGTAACTCAGATATACCAATACAATAGATGCAATTATATTTATGTTCATCATCTTCACGCTGTCTGTAACCACAATATACCAATACAATACATGTAATTATACTTCTGTTCATCATCCTCATGCTGTCTGTAACTCAGATATACCAATACAATACATGTAATTATACTTGTGTTCATCATCCTCATGCTGTCTGTAACTTAGATATACCAATACAATACATGTAATTATACTTCTGTTCATCATCTTCATGCAGTCTGTAATTCAGATATACCAATACAATACATGTAATTATACTTGTGTTCATCATCCTCATGCTGTCTGTAACTTAGATATACCAATACAATACATGTAATTATACTTATGTTCATCATCCTCATGCTGTCTGTAACTCAGATATACCAATACAATGCATGTAATTATACTTGTGTTCATCATCCTCATGCTGTCTGTAACTTAGATATACCAATACAATACATGTAATTATACTTGTGTTCATCATCCTCACGCTGTCTGTAACTCAGATATACCAACACAATACATGTAATTATACTTATGTTCATCATCCTCACGCTGTCTGTAACTCAGATATACCAATACAATACATGTAATTATACTTATGTTCATCATCCTCATGCTGTCTGTAACTCAGATATACCAATACAATACATGTAATTATACTTCTGTTCATCATCCTCACTCTGTCTGTAACTCAGATATACCAATACAATACATGTAATTATACTTATGTTCATCACCCTCACACTGTCTGTAACTCAGATATACCAATACAATACATGTAATTATACTTATGGTCATCACCTTCACGCTGTCTGTAACTCAGATATACCAATACAATACATGTAATTATACTTCTGTTCATCACCCTCATGCTGTCTGTAACTCAGATATACCAATACAATAGATGCAATTATATTTATGTTCATCATCTTCACACTGTCTGTAACTCAGATATAGCAATACAATACATGTAATTATACTTGTGGTCATCATCCTCATGCTGTCTGTAACTCAGATATACCAATACAATACATGTAATTATACTTATTTTCATCATCCTCATGCAGTCTGTAATTCAGATATACCAATACAATACATGTAATTATACTTGTGTTCATCATCCTCATGCTGTCTGTAACTTAGATATACCAATACAATACATGTAATTATACTTGTGTTCATCATCCTCATGCTGTCTGTAACTTAGATATACCAATACAATACATGTAATTATACTTATGTTCATCATCCTCACGCTGTCTGCAACTCAGATATACCAATACAATGCATGTAATTAAACTTCTGTTCATCACCCTCATGCTGTCTGTAACTCAGATATACCAATACAATACATGTAATTATACTTATGGTCATCACCCTCACACTGTCTGTAACTCAGATATACCAATACAATACATGTAATTATACTTATGGTCATCACCTTCACGCTGTCTGTAACTCAGATATACCAATACAATACATGTAATTATACTTATGTTCATCATCCTCATGCTGTCTGTAACTCAGATATACCAATACAATACATGTAATTATACTTCTGTTCATCATCCTCATGCTGTTTGTAACTCAGATATACCAATACAATACATGTAATTATACTTGTGTTCATCACCCTCATGCTGTCTGTAACTCAGATATACCAATACAATAGATGCAATTATATTTATGTTCATCATCTTCACGCTGTCTGTAACTCAGATATAGCAATACAATACATGTAATTATACTTGTGGTCATCATCCTCATGCTGTCTGTAACTCAGGTATACCATTACAATACATATAATTATACTTATGTTCATCATCCTCATGCTGTCTGTAACTCAGATATACCAATACAATACATGTAATTATACTTATGTTCATCATCCTCACACTGTCTGTAACTCAGATATACCAATACTATACATGTAATTATACTTATGTTCATCATCCTCACGCTGTCTGTAACTCAGCTATACCAATACAATACATAGGTTTCATAGGTTCATACTAGGCTATCTGCCCGGGCATTTACAAGCCTAGCCCATCGTTTGTGGCTTACGCCACCCCTTTAGTATGGGGAACTATACCCATTATTTTGCCGTGCCTCTGTCGAGCAGTGACACTGAGGTAATCCCTGGGTATATCTGAACTCCCATCCATTGGTCAAGATTTCTCTTGAACAAGGCCAGCAGGTGCTCTGCCTCACATGTACCGGGATTTTGTTCCACAGCATAGGGAGTCTTTGGGTGATGAATCTATCCCTCCAGCACGTCCTATTAATAGCCGTGTCGAGGTTTAAGTCTCCGCCCTTGTGGCTCTGATGGATCTAGATTTTTTGAGGTGAAGCATATTCATCAAATCTGGGTTTGACATGGCCTTGTATGTTAGGCAAAGGTCACCTCTGAGCAAGCGGTGGCGACTGAATAGAGCTGGAGTTCTTTCAGTTGGGCAGCATAGGACAGATTTTTGAGACCCTTTATCCTTTTGGTGAGGAACTTTTGTGGCCTCTCCAGCTGCTGCAAGTGTCGGGTCAGATACATTCCGAATGGGGCATTGTACTCAATCATTGGTCTGATGAGTGATGAGTAAAGGGAGACTATGACCTCCCTTGATCTAGATGAGAATCCCTTCATGATAAGGTGGGCAATGTAGAAGGTCTTCCTAACTACTTTAGCTACATGGGTGTCGAATGACAGACTACTATCAACCTGGGTCCCCAGGTCCCTGATAACTTCTTCTGTGGTCAGAGTATTGCCACCTATTTGGTAGCTAGGGGTAACCTTGTTTTCGAAGGGTATGACTATGCATTTTGGCATTTAACTTTAGTCCGTGGCTCTGGCACCAGTTATCCATTTCTGTGAGACCCTTCTGAAGGATATCTGTGTCAGATGTGTTTTCTACTATGGCCCAGTTTGCAGTCATCTGCAAACTTTGTCAGCCATAACCCTCCTGTGTTTGCTTGTACTTGGAAAAGTAGATGCCAAACAAGAGTGGGCCCAGGACTGAGCCCTGTGGGACACCACTTGTGACAGGCTTTGAGTCTGACATGGCGCCAGCAACTCTGACCCTGTGGGTTCTGTCACTCAGCCAGTTTGCAACCCATCTTGTGATGTATGGGTTAACATTTAAGCTGATGAGTTTTTCAATGATGCCAGTGGGGTATTGTATGAAGGCCTTAGCCAGATCGAGGTAGGCTGTATGGACTGCCTTTCCTCATCAATGGCTTTGGTGACTGTTTGAAAAAGTCAACCAAGTTTAAAAGGCATGATCTGCCTTTGACAAAGCCAAACTGGGTTGGATCCAATGTCTGCAAATTCCCTATGTCTTTATTTATGAGGTCCATTATGATCCTCTCCATGGCTTTGCAGATAAGGCTTGTCAAGCTAATGGGCCGGTAATTTCCAGGGTCGGTGGAGGCACCGCCTTTGTGCAGTGGGACCACAGTTGCAGTGCGCCACTCCCTGCAATGTATCCCGAGGTAAGACTTTGATTAAACAGCTGTCCTAGCTGTGGGTTTAATTCCTCATTGAGTTCGTGGAGCACACAGCCGGGGACACCATCAGGTCCCATGGATGCTGTGTTTTTTGCTTTGGAGAGAGCAGTTCTCACTTGGGCGCTGGAGATGTTTGGGGGGCTGCAATCGTTTGGTATAGATATCTCTCCTTTTGGTGGGGAGGGGGGGGAGAAGTTTGCACTGAACCTGTCAGCTAGTATGTTGGCAATGTCTGCAGGATCAGTAATCTTCACATCATTTTGAACTAGTTCTGAGCATATCTGGGAGTTTCCTCCCAGGTTTCTAACATAGCTAAAGAAGGCCTTATGATTGTCTTTTGAGTCTTTAGCTATTTTTCTCTCGAAATTTGCTTTGGATGATTTTATAAGAGCTCTTAGTTTTTTACTTATAGTGATCAAGGGTGTCTTACCTTTTAAGGATTTTGCTCTATCTTGTAGTAGCTTCCTCCTTTTGTTGTAGAGTTTGTTTATGGCTGGGGTCCACCAGACTGGACGCTTGCCTTTGGTACAAAGAGTCTTTGTTTTGCTTGGGATTGCCTTATCCATGCAGTCCTGCAGGTGCTGGTAGAAGGCATTTGTAAGTGATTCAGCGGCTTGAGTACAGTTTTCCGCTGCTCGGGGCCTTAAAGGAGACCACACTAGTCTTTAGAAGTGTGAAGTCAGCTTTTGAAGTTCTTTACTGTGGTCTTTTTATTTCAGGTGGGGTGGGATGAGGACGTCGAGCGAGATTAGTTTGTGATCTGATCTCACCAGTGAGGGGTATACTTCTGGTGTTGAACATTGTGCTCCCATGTTCGTGATGATGAGATCAAGTATGTTATCTCCTCGTGTGGGGATGGTGACTAGTTGTTCCATGGCATTTGAGTTTATGAATTCCAGGAACTTTTGGGCTAGGGTGTTTGGGCTTGAGTAGTGTTCCCAGTCTATATTAGGGTAATTGAAGTCACCTAGTATGATGGTGTTTGGTGATACATTTATCCCTCTAATGTTTTCAGGAAGGCCATGTGAGGTTCCTGAGTTTGTGAGGTGGCCTGTAACATGCTACAATTTGCAGAGCAGTCTTGCCTATGGTTAATTGCACCTGGATGGTCTCCGATGCATCGTGCATTGCCACCAGTCTTGAGGTGTGGGTGTCCTTGATGAATATGGATACCCCCTCCTTTCTTGGTATTGTCCGGATTTTGGGGCGGGCATGATATGAGGTAAAACCTGATAGCTGGGGTGCTCTCAGGAGCCTTGAACCAGGTTTCTGTCACAGCACAGACATCGATGTTCTCCATACTGAGAAGGGCCTCGAGTCGTGCATTTTGAGATTTAGACTTCTGGCATTGAGCAGCATTACCCTTAGTTTTTTCCTTTTTGTGTTCTAGGGTGGTAGGTTTAGAATTTGAGCCTTGCCTAAAAAGGCACTAAGGGGTGGCAAGAGCCTTTGCCAATATCCGAATTCCAGGGTGACAGGTGCAAGCCGTCCCTTGGAAGCAGCGTGGCTTGTCCAGCATGTCATCCCAGGCAGACAGACACTGGATCCCCTTTGAATGACACCAGTGTTTAAGCCAATTGTTAAAGCTGATCATCTTATCTCTGTATTGTGGCATCATTCTTGGTGAAGGTAGGATACTGCTCAAGGTCAGGGTCATACCTGCCTGGGCTACATAATCAGAGAGCTCCTCAATGTCTCTTTTCATGTAGTCCAAGGAGGTACGTCTCAGGTCGTGTACACCAGCGTGGACAATGACTGAGTCATATTTGTACCTGCTGTTGAGAGACCTGAGTGCTTGCATTATGTGGCAGATTCTAGCGCCCGACAGGCAGCTTACTGTGACCTTCTCCTTACTCAGTCTGGTGAGCGGGACGTCAGTGTGTCTGACTATGGAGTCACCAACATGTAATTATACTTATGGTCATCATCCTCATGCTGTCTGTAACTCAGATATACCAATACAATCCATGTAATTATACTTGTGTTCGTCATCCTCACGCTGTCTGTAACTCAGTTATAACAATACAATACATGTAATTATACTTATGGTCATCACCCTCACACTGTCTGTAACTCAGATATACCAATACAATACATGTAATTATACTTATGGTCATCACCCTCACGCTGTCTGTAACTCAGATATACCAATACAATACATGTAATTATACTCATGGTCATCACCCTCACACTGTCTGTAACTCAGATATACCAATACAATACATGTAATTATACTTATGTTCATCATCCTCATACTGTCTGTAACTCAGATATACCAATACAATACATGTAATTATACTTCTGTTCATCATCCTCACGCTGTCAGTAACTCAGATATACCAATACAATACATGTAATTATACTTATGCTCATCATCCTCACACTGTCTGTAACTCAGATATACCAATACAATACATGTAATTATACTTCTGTTCATCATCCTCACACTGTCTGTAACTCAGATATACCAATACAATACATGTAATTATACTTTTGTTCATCATCCTCATGCTGTCTGTAACTCAGATATACCAATACAATGCATGTAATTATACTTATGGTCATCATCCTCATGCTGTCTCTAACTCAGATATACCAATACAATACATGTAATTTTACTTCTGGTCATCACCCTCACACTGTCTGTAACTCAGATATACCAATACAATACATGTAATTATACTTTTGTTCATCATCCTCATGCTGTCTGTAACTCAGATATACCAATACAATGCATGTAATTATACTTATGGTCATCATCCTCATGCTGTCTCTAACTCAGATATACCAATACAATACATGTAATTTTACTTCTGTTCATCATCCTCACGTTGTCAGTAACTCAGATATACCAATACAATACATGTAATTATACTTATGTTCATCATCCTCACACTGTCTGTAACTCAGATATACCAATACAATACATGTAATTATACTTCTGGTCATCGCCCTCACGCTGTCTGTAACTCAGATATACCAATACAATACATGTAATTATACTTCTGTTCATCATCCTCACGCTGTCTGTATCTCAGATATACAATACAATACATGTAATTATACTTCTGTTTATCATCCTCACACTGTCTCTAACTCAGATATACCAATACAATACATGTAATTATACTTCTGCTCATCACCCTCACACTGTCTGTAACTCAGATATACCAATACAATACATGTAATTATACTTCTGCTCATCACCCTCACACTGTCTGTAACTCAGATATACCAATACAATACATGTAATTATACTTCTGCTCATCACCCTCACACTGTCTGTAACTCAGATATACCAATACAATACATGTAATTATACTTCTGGTCATCACCCTCACGCTGTCTGGAAGTTTGTTTGTGGCTCAGCTCTTCTGCTGTAAACTGTAAACATCAGGACATGAATACGCACGCTGAAGCAATACACAGTGAGTGTCACAGTACTCATCTTTGTAATGAACATAAATAAATACATGTACATCCTGAAACTCCAGCATCAATCCCATCATCATAGATTCATCACTTCCATCTTGCTGTATGCAGTGAAGCCAAAAGAATTGTGATGTCATTGAGGGGGCGTGGTGGAACATCACTGGTGGCATCCCTCGATCTCTCATAACGTGTCACTCTGTTGGCTGCATGAAGAATCATGTCTGAGCCCCAGCAACTGCAGGCCTCACAGGATTGGTTGTGTCCTCCAGCAGCATTGATGATGTTGCTGAAGTCAGTCCAGGCTTCATTTCTCTAAAGAGTATCTCCTGAACAGCCTAGGGGTCTCCTTCCATGTTGGTGGAGAGCATCAGTTATGGGGGGGTGGATATTGTCATCCCTAGGACAGTTGGCCATATGAGAAACATTGATACACACCTGATAGTATTCATGGTTGAGCACATGTATGCATTTGATTCCATGAACAGCTTACATCAAAATAAACACTATACATTCCTGTGCGATGCAAAGATCTGTATAACACTGTCTGTGATAAATATGAACATGATAAGTAAAAAGTAACAACAATGTCTTTGTACAATATCTGCAAAATCAACATGACTTCTAATAGTGGTACAGCTTGTGACTGGGATTAGAACCCCTAACATTACATATTAGCTAAAGGGAGGTCTAAAGACAGCAGCATCATGCCACAAACATATGCTTGCACTTCATAGTAAAGTACAACATCAAATAACAACTAAACAACTTACAGAAAACATTGAAATACCTCAGAATCCATAAGTAGTACAGGTTCATAGTATATTGAGACAGCACTGATAACACCTTTATTAATAAGCATCATTGAAGAAACATCCATAAAGCAACAGCACATGTTTTAGGAAAGAAGATGTAAGACATTTTCGTAATATCAACATCACATACTACATACAGATCCTGTCATAATTCATAGGTTTCTGTAATTAGACCACAGACTTCAAGGAATTATTATCATTTGCAGGGGAAGTATGTCTATACAACTGTCTATGGGACTGAACCAAAATATTTAGAAGAACAACACCTGTATGTATAATTTTCAGACAACATGAATGTAGGAACTTACAACAACTTCTGTTAAACTTAACATTTTGAGTAAATATGACTTTAAAAATGTAACTTTTGAAATTAATACCTTTAACAGATTTACTAATTACCACTACAGAACTTCCACCAGTTGCCAATGTACTTCTCACTCAGACTAACAGAATCAAAGTGCACCTTGAGTGAACACAGCTTTAGGTACCATTTGTGTCATAAATAATTAATGAGGTTAATTAAAATTCAAGTTTTTGGATTCCCATTCACACACATTCATGTAAATTGCCATTATTCACAGAAACACCCAGGTGTACTGCATAAACAACTAATAGGTATTAATAAATAGTGTCATGTGTCATGGAGAGATACTGCCAGCACAGCTACCTGAAATTTTGTAAATAATTATATGTCATTTGTGAATATCGACATGATTTATATAAGATGTTTGTGTTACAACTGTATTAGAACTGCATGTCATGTGTATATCAGGGTCTATATTAGAACACCGAACGTTCAAAAGTTTGAGTGTTCTAATATTGAACCCTATGAATCGAAAATTTAAAACATCGAACATACAGAACAGCAATTTTTTTCCTAGGGAAAAAAATTTGCTGTTCCAAAACACATACACACAACACAAGCACACCAAACAAACAGCAATCCATACACCTAAACTCTTACACCTAACCCTACACTAAACTATAAATACACCACTAACTATCCACTTACCTTAACCCAAACCCTAACCCTAAGGTCTGTCACTATTGGACAGTAACCTCACCCGCACCCTAACCCTAACTCACCTAACCTGCCCTAACCCTCACATCCACACAATCGCACACTTACCTGAACCCGACAAGTAACTTTCCACCACAGCACTGAAAATACCGAATCAACAGAAACAGACAACCAAATTCTTTTTCTGGTTCTTCGATATTTTCAGCGTTCGCTGAAAATGGGTCGATATTAGAACACTCGAAATTTTGAACGTTAGGTGTTCTAATATAGACCCATATATCAAACTAGGTTTGTACAGACGTGTGCTAAGAAGGTATTTTATAAAGTACTTCTGCTTAAAATGTAACCACAGTGTGCCCTGCTGAAAGAGAACAGAAATGTACATGCACTATTGTAACTGTTTAACTGCATATATCTTAACAGTGGAAACTGGAATACTGGAGGTTAACGTCAGAAAAAAAGCTGAAATTAAATTACTTTATAGGCTAGGTCAGATACATAATGTCTGTGCTGAAAAGCTTTCTGTATTGTCTGCTAAGTGAACTAATTACTAGTTTTGAAATGTGAAGGAATGCAATTGTTTTATGACTTACTGCATATGCCAAAGATCTGAGGTCTATGTATTTTCACAGGTAGATGCTAAATACTGCCAGATTCCAGCAGTGGGGGTTTCATCTGGGATAGTCAGATGACAAGAAGTTATGTCATTCTGCAAGCTATCCCAGCAGTAATATTTGTGCTATTAATTTGAGAACTCTCTGAGAGTGACAGCATTCTGTATTATGTCTTGGAAGTGACAAGAACCATTCACCACACATCTGCTTGCTCTGTAAGTAAGTTTCTAGGGTACAATAACGCTCTTACAGTCAGGAATACAACAAAGCTTAGTTTAGATAGTTTTCTTTATTTATTTGGGACTGTTCTGCAATGTTGTTTTAAATATTTCCTGTGATTTTGAACTCTGATGTCACTGTGATTATATGTACTATGTTCTTGTTCTTTTATTTATTATTAAATATATTTAAACCTTTCATTGTGGCTGATCTGTCTAGAGATATTTAAGTTTTGAGAGTACTTGCATATTTATTTGGTGACACTGTGTGGGCCACTCCTAATAACCTTGCTCTTGGTCAAACTACTATTTGTATTAATATTAATATTTCACAGTAAGACTGGACACCCTTTGTTAAGGACCTTAAAGTAGCTGATAAGGAGTTGGCTGTTGGCAGTGATAACTACCTTATAGTCTGGGAAAAAGTAAGCATAGCTAGTAAACCTGTGCCAGCCTTTCCCATGTATTTGTATGTGTGTGTGAATTAAACCTCAGAGAGTGTGTGTGTTAGCTACTTGGGTAGGGAGATGAAGCACTGGTTGGACAAATAGGGTGCTGGAGGTCTTGGCTTGGCCACTCAGCTGAGATCTCAACTCTGTAGCTGTGCCCGTGGGAAGTTTTACTGGGGATCTGGGAAACAGTGAGAAACCAGCCATGGACTGACTGTGGCCTCTGTGTCCTCTAAAGGGAAATTGCACTTGATGCAGAGAGTTGCATCTGGAAATACTGTGTGTGTACTTGTTATCCTTCCCAATGTATGTCCCCCACTGGTGTCAGTGGTGAGGATTCAGGCTCCTTGATTACTGGTCAGTTGAAGAGTCATCACATTACTGGTGACAGTGGTGGAATCACCACATCACATATTAGGATTCAGTGGTGTGGATATTGAACTCATGTAGTCTGTAAACAGTGGTCACCAAAGAAGGTGTTTGTGCTCTCAAGCTACCACAAAGTGAACATTCAGAGTTCCATATCACAATAGTTTTATTTATTTTTGTTAGCTTAGTTAGTCAGGGAGAGCAAGCAAGGATTTCAGCAGAGGATTATGGCAAGCTGACAAGAAGCCAGTTGGCTGAGGTGTGGCAAGCCAAAGAACTGGTGAATGCCAACCTGACTAAAGTGGAAATGGTTGCAGCCTTGGACAAAGCTGCATCACAGACCAACAACCAGGAAGACAATTAGACTGGCCTTGGGGATGTACAACTGTTAGAAAATAGACAGTTCAACTTTGCCTCAGAGGACTTAAAAATCCATCTGGAGTTAAAGAGACTTGAACTAGAGGCCAAATGGTTGCAACTAGAATCAGCAGAGAGACTGCAGCATTTGGAGGCTGAAGAAAAGGAGAAACAGATGGCATTAGAATCAGCAGAGAGACTTAGATGTCTGGAGGCCAAAGAAAATGAGAGACTGAGATGTTTGGAGGCTGAAGAAAATGAGAGGCAGAGGCAACATGAAAAGGAGATGCTGACTCTTTGCCAGGGTCATGGAGGTAATGTGGAAGGGAGTAACAAAACCCCAAGGCAGATGAATGTGTGTGAATATATTGTTGAACTAAGAACTTATTTTCATAGGTGGGTGAGTGGCTGCCAGGTCACCAATTTTGAAATGCTGGCAGACCTTTGATGAGGGAACAAGCCCTTAGCAGTTTGCATGAGGACATGAGAATCTGGTTGGCAGATAGGGAATGCAATACCACATATCAATTGGGGAAAAAGGGTGACCTATACCTAGCAAGCAGGGCATCAATGTACAGGAAATGGCTATCCAGTGCTACACCTTGGTCTAAGGGAACCCATGTGGGCAGCCTAAACCACCCCAACAGAGTCTACCAGTAACAGAAGAAGCCACTAGTTGACCACCAGGATCAAGGGTTAAATGTTTTAAATGTAACCAGTGGGGCCATGTAGCACATAGATGTCCATGGAGGCAAGGTGGGGAACAAAAGGTGGGAGAGAAAGTAAGTGGGAATGACAGAATGCCAGAAGTAAGTTGTCTGGAGACAACAAGCGTACCACATTACCACAGGAGGTTATAGCCTATCTGAGTAGCACTGCTAAGAGAGACTCAGCTTCTGACCTAACCATTGTGAAGCCTGCAATGGTTAAAGAGGAGTACTACTTGCTTGGGCAGCCCATTCCAAAAACCTTTGGCTAGGGTTCACCTTGACTGGGAAGGTGAGAAAGGAAACAAGCAAGTTGGTGTGTTTGAGGATATCCCTGCAGATGAACTGACAGGGAATGCTTTTGATGATGCAATATCTTGTGTGCATGCAGTTACACGCAGCCAGGCTTGGAGGGGAAGCATGTGGGTCTGGTAGCCTTGGGCAACCCAGACAGACTGCACAATTGAAGCCAGGACTGGTGAGGTCGTTACTTCAGGGAAGGAGCTATGCTGTAGCAATGAGACTGATGGTGAGCCACAGCTGCTCATGGATACTGATGTTCCCTTGGACAGAGTGACTGCAAGGGCAGAGGTAAGTAGCAGTACCCAGGCTGACAGTAATCCATCACTATCAGGGGATACCAGAATTTCTGTGGAAGGGGAGCTGGGAAGGATTGCAAAGAGAGTGTTGAGACAGGCTCAGCTCTCAGACCCTATATTACAAGGCTTGAGGGAGGTAGCCAGGGAGGCACCCAATTCTTAAGGAAAGGGGGACTCTGTATACTGTTACAAAGGGTTACTGTATAGAGAGTGGACCCCTGAGGGAGGACTAGAAGGTGAGAAAATACAGCAGTTGGGGGTACCCCAAGTCTACCATCTGGCACTTCTAGTCACAGCCCATGACATTTCCTTTGCAGGTCATATGAGCATAAAACATACAATGAGATGCATTATGCAGAACTTTTATTGG
Organism: Protopterus annectens; assembly: GCF_019279795.1. Lineage (NCBI taxonomy): Eukaryota > Metazoa > Chordata > Ceratodontiformes > Protopteridae > Protopterus > Protopterus annectens. Next base: position 1,322,890,691 of record NC_056743.1, read on the forward strand.
TCTAGGATTTCCATGGATGTAACAGGGTACTGCAGGACCTGCGAGCAGTGCCAAAAGGTAGGCAAGACGGGCAATGTCAAATCTCCTTTGGTGCTTTGCCTGTGATTAAGGAACCATTTGAGATGGTAGCTATCAATATTGTGGGGCCTCTGAGTATCCCAAGTTCCTCAGGAAAGAAGTATATCCTAGTGGTAGTAGATTATACCACCAGATACCCTGAGGTGGTGGCCCTGTCCTCTATTGTGGTAGAAAAAGTGGCAAATGCTTTCTTAGAGATTTTCAGCAGGGTAGATTTCCGAATGAAATGCTGACTGACAGAGGTGCCAATTTCATGTTAGACCTGTTGGCTTGTCTGTGGGAATGCTGTGGTGGGGTGAAGCACCTAAAGACCAGCCCCTACCACACCCAGACTAATGGTTTGGTGGAGAGGTTAAACTCTACATTAAAGACCATGCTACAGGTATTTGCAGACCAGTTTAAGAGGGCGCAGGACAAATATTTTCCCCATCTGTTGTTTGCTTACAGACAGGTGCCCCAGGAATCCACAGGGTTTTTACCCTTACAATTGTTGTATGGGCATATGGTGAGGGGACCTCTAGATTTGACTCGTGATGAGTGAGAGGGTGAGTGTGAATCCCACAACGACTATTGTGGAATTTATTCTAAACCTCAGGACAAGGTTCAGGGAACTCATGGGCTTGGCCCAGGAGAACCTGGCAGAAGCCCAACAGCAGAAAAAGGCCTGGTATGACAGGAATGCTCGAGCTACAGAGTATGCTGTGGGGCAGGAGGTTATGGTTCTCATTCCTGTCAGACACAACAAGCTGCAGGCAGCTTGAGAGGGACCCTTCTAAGTGGTAAGGAAGGTCAGTGATGTTAACTACACTGTAGAACTACAGGCAGGGGACAGGGGTACAAACTATACCATGTAAACATGATGAAAAATTACCATGATAGAGAGGCCCTGGTGCTATTTCCAGCAGAAGGCAGGAAAGATCTGATGGAGATTTATGGCTACAGGGAACCATCCAGCAAAATCCCAAATTACAATGGTAGAGCCTAGGATTGCAGGCATATGATATGACAATGCAACACTGTACTGGGGTCAGCAATGCAAAGCCAGCTGAAATCTCAAGACAGGGCATGGGGTAATGTATTCCCAGATTGGCTCATCCCTCTCAAGCAATGTTTCTCAACGGTCACTTGAAAAACTAGCATGAGTCTTCAAAGAGTGGGAGGAGAAGTGTCATGGAGAGATATACTGCCAGGCCAGGTATCTGCAGTTTTCTAAATAATTATATATCATTTGTGAATATCAACATGATTTATATAAGATGCTTTATTTGGTGCCACTGTGTGGGCCACTCTTAATAGCCTTGCTCTTGGTCAAACTACCATTTGTATTAAAATTAATATGGCACAGTAAGATTGGACACCCTTTGTTAAGGGCCTTAAAGTAGCTGATAAGGATTTGGCTGGTGGCAGTGATAACTACATTATAGTCTGGGCAAAAGTGAGCATAGCTAGTAAACCTGTGCCAGTCTTTCTCAGGTGTGTGTGTGTGTGTGTGTGTGTGTGTGTGTGTGTGTGTGTGTGTGTGTGTGTGTGTGTGTGTATGTATCAAACCTCAGAGAGTGTGTCTGTCAGCTACTTGGGCAGGGACATGAAGCACTGGTTGGACACAGATGGTGCTGGATGTCATGGCTTGGCCACTCAGCTGAGATCTCAACTCTATAGCTGTGCCAGTGGGGAGTCTTACTGGGGAACTGGAGAAAGAGTGAGAAACCAGCCCCTGACTGACTGTGGTCTCTGTGTGCTCTTAAGGGAAATTGCATTTGATGCAAAGAACTGTATCTGGAAATATTGTGTGTGTAACTGTTATCCTCCAAGTGTATGTCCCCCATTGTTGCCATTTTTTGAGGACTGAGGCTCCTTGATTACTGGTCCAGTAGAGGGTCATCACGCCATGTGTGGCACATGTCTGTTATCTTCTGATGACTTGATAATATGACATTAGCACCACTTTCAAATATTGATTTTGATACATTTACTGATCATACAATTGCTAACTGGAAACTGTGTGGTACTTCAGATAGCATTTCTACTTTTTTGTGTTTTTCACATTTCTTCAACTTAAGGATCATTATGCCTACTGCGAGAAGGCTGAGACATGAACATGTGCCTAACTGGACTAAGGAGGAGACTACCCAGATGTTGACCATGTATGCCAGATTGGAGCAGAGGATGAAAGCCAGACTGAGAAACTTCACTATGATTGATTTGTGGAACCAGATTGTGAGGGAGCATCAACAGAGGATGGGGATCTACCGCAATGGAGTGCAGGTTCATCACCACTATGATAACTTCAAAGGAGGTTTGACAAGGTGCGGAGGCAGCTCTTAGTTCCCTACAGTGAGTACCAATATTCTACATATACCTGAGCATTGCTGCAGATTTTACAGATATTTCTTTCAACCATTGATATCACCTAGATGTTTTTATAGCCAAGGGATAGATGCTGAGAGAATTAGCTCATGAGGATTAATCAGGGGACTTTGTGAATACTGCCCTCATAACTATGGGTTTGATAGCCATGTTATCATTTTATTTAATTGAATAATATCCATAACGATGCCCTTTGTAGATGTACATATGTTTTACAACCTCTAAGTAAATGATTTCACATAGCCTCTGTTCTCGTGAATCACAGATGTCAACAGCACCTAGGCTATTGGTGACTGCACATTTCATAGTTTTCCATTATAGTCTCACTGTATCCCCTATTGGACTGTTAGACGTTGAAAGACAAACATGTATATTACTTACTTACATCATTTTTCCTAAACAAGTACACAGACACATTTATTTAATGTAAACATTAATGGCCATGCCATTGCTTAACCATATTTTTAGTTATGTGTTGATAGTTGCTCTCTTTTCACTATAACAGGTGTTAAAATGGTATGCATATTCTATATTCTGTCATTTTTGCAGGATTTCTAATAAACACTTGAAGTACCATTTATCGCATGATTTCTAATAAACACCTTGAGTACAGTTTATCTCAAGATTTCTAATAAACACCTGCAGTACCTGCTTTCTACAATGAAAGCCTTGTTGAATGCTAGTTCAGCCTGTAAAGCAACTAGCCACCATGTCTAAATTTTGATGTGTTTTGGGATCCAAACCGCACAGGGGAACCTGTTACCTCAGTTAAATCACCCATATCATTTTTTTTTCAAAAAGCATATTGCAATACTTTATATTAAGGCTTATGTTGTGCATGGTAATGACAAACTGGTCTACGAATAATGGGTTCATATTATGTTATCTAAAGATAACGTAATCGAATGGCCGAAACATCGAAATGGCCGCATTTCAAAACTTTTATTGTGGGGGGCTGCCCCCCCCCCACTAAATATATATTCCAACTCTGAGATCACACTACAGTGAGGAAAGGACAAATATCCCAATCATCACTGTACTGCGAACCCACAATATGAACTTCAAAATGCGGCCATTTTGATGTTTTGGCTTTTCAATTATGTTATCTTTCATTAACGTAATAAGAACCCACAAATAACACCATAATCTATAATGGCCTAATAACAACATAGTTTAAAGAGCAGTACCTGTTTGCTTAGAAGATGCATGTGCTCTGTGGTAGCTCAGCATGTAAGGAAACAAGCCAGCTTTTTTCCATTTTGTGTGCTGTGTGTTCAAATCTTGAAAGAGGATACATATATCTTAAACTGTTATATTGATTTCATATACCCATAGCATTAATTTACCAAAGCATATTACACGTATTGATATTACTTGGAGCGTTGCTGCGAATAACTCTGTCATTTCTCAAATTCCTTCTTATATTCTCCATAATCTGTAACATTTATTAACATCAGCTATTTAACAACTGTGCCAATATATCTTGATAAATCCTGTTACTTGTCTGAGCAATTGTTAGGTTAAAACTGTACTTTTAGAAACACTAAGAAGGTCGGTTTTGTCATGAAATACTGAAGGCAACAGTAGAAGAAAATCCATGTCTAATGTTGAGGGACTGTGATGGCCACATTAACAGTTGGAATGAAGACCAGGGTAGACGAATGGATTTAGCTAGTGATATGCAATTTAACAGAGTAACAGTCCTCACACATACCTTACTGTGTCCTTAATGTACAACAACAGGTATGGTTCTACTGGTTGGCTAACAAAGAAACTAAGAAAGAAGTTGCAATAGCAAAGAATAGGGCATCAGAGGCACTCTATCAGCTTCTGGAAAGTGACTCAGTAAGGGGCACAAAGAAACTATACCAGGTTGCAAGGCAAAGACAGAAAGATAAAGAAGATAGTCAGACACCCTTCATAAGGGATTCCAGCAACAACCTGCTTACCAGCCCACAGGACATCAAAGGCAGATGGAAGGAGTATTTCCAGCAGCTTCTGAATGAAGAAAACCCCACATAAGTGGTACTGCCGCAGAAACAGCCTACAATGAGAGTAGAAGAGGAGCCCAGCTTAGAAGACGTAAGAGCAGCACTAAGGAAAATGAAGTCAGGGAAAGCAGCAGGCTCAGATGAGGTCACAGCAGATATGATAAAGATGCTGGGTGAGCTAGGGGAGAAATGGCTCCTGAGAGTACTAATTGCAGTGTGGAGAGAAAGGCATATCCCAGATGACTGGAGAATAAGCATACTCGTGCCAGTGTACAAGAACAAAGGGGACATCCACAACTGTGGACAGTACAGAGGCATCAGACTCCTACCACATTGCATGGAAGTTCTGGAGAGGGTGATTGATAAACGGATACACAGAATAGTAGAATGTAAGATGGGAGATGAACAGTTCAGATTCAGATCAGGATGCAGCACAATTGACCCGATGTTTGCATTGAGACAGATACTTGAGAAGAAACTAAAGAAGAGGAGAGAGTCAAACTGGGCTTTCCTAGACTTGGAGAAAGCATATGACAAGGTCCCAAGAAAGCTGATCTGGGCAGTACTGCGGTGGTTTGAAGTCCCAGAAACATTGGTAGAATTAGTACAGGCTATGTACAAGGACCCAGTGACTCAAGTATGAACAGTGTTTGGCCTCGCTGAGGGGTTCCCAGTAGGAGTGGGTGTACACCAGGGTTCAGCTCTGAGCCCACTGCTGTTCATACTGGTAATGGACTACATCAGCAAACAGGTTGGAGGGGTCAGAGCGACAAAGCTGCTGTATGCAGACGATGTGGCAGTACAGGCAGACTCTGATCTAGAACTTCAGCAAAGGATAGGAGAATGGAATGCAAATCTGAAGGCACATGGGATGAAACTAAGCACAGATAAGACAGTGGTAATGGCAGCAGATTGGGGAAATCAGAAGAAGCTGAGAATAGAGATAGATGGGAAGATAGTGGAACAGGTAAACAGCTTCAAGTATCTGGGAGGGGTGGTTGAGGAGAAGGGTAGTCTGAATGAAGAGGTCAAAGCTAGAATCAGAGGGGCTGCAGCCAACTGACATAGAATATCAGGTGTAGTCTATGACAGAAGAATGCCAAAGAAGCTTAAAAGTAAGGTGTACAAGACAGTGGTGTGACCAGTACTACTGTATGGTACAGAAACCTAGGTAGTACAGGCAGAACAGTTGAAGAAGCTAGAGGTGATGGAAATGAAGTGCCTGAGAAAGGTGGTAGGATGCACACTGCAGGACAGGCGAAGAAATGAGGACATAAGAGCAGAAGCCAAAGTAGCTCCAATTGCAGAAAAAAAATCAAAGAGAACAGATTACGATGGTATGGGCACATGAGTAGAAAAGCAGAAGACAATCTGGTGTGGAAGTTTTGGGACAGACAGGAAGAAGGTAAGAGGAAGCGAGGGCGTCCAGCAAAGAGGTGGATGGATTGTGTGAAAGAAGATCTGCGACAGTCAGGCATGAGTGTTGAAGAAGGCAGGAGAGTGGCACTGAATCGAGAGAGTTGGCGACAGTTAATATGATACCCCGACCCCATGTAAATAGCAAAAAGGGGGATGATGATGATGATGATGATGATGATGATGATGATGAATGGGTATGGTTCTGTTCACAGAAGCTGTATACTACATGACACTGTCACTGTCTGAGGAATGGATGCTCTCCATTGCTGTTAATTTGTCTGAACACAGTGCTGACATGAATGTAAATTTAACAAGGAATAACAGTCCTCATACATACCTTACTGTGTCCTTAATGTTCAGTAACATGTATGGTTCTGTTCATAGAAGCTGTATGCTACATGACACTGTCCCACTGGCTGAGGAATGAATGCTCTTCATTACTATTAATTTGTCCGAACACAGTGCTGACATGAATGTAAATTTAACAAGGAATAACAGTCCTCACACATACCTCACTGTGTCCTTAATGTAGAACAACAGGTATGATCTGTTCACAGTAGATGTATGCTACATGGCACTGTCCCACTGTCTGAGGAATGGATGCTCTCCATTACTGTTCATTTGTCTGAACACAGTGCTGACATGAATGTAAATTTAACAATGAATAGCAGTCCTCACACATAACTTTTAGGTTCATAGGTTCATAGGTTCATACTAGGCTATCTGCCCTAGGGCATTTATAAGCCTAGCCAGAGTGTGTTTGGCTTTCGCCACCCATTTTAAATGAATTTTGCTATGCCCTTTTTCGAGGTTAGTATACTGTGCCTCTGTCTAACAGTGACACAGAAGTGATACCCGGGGTAAACTTACAATCTAAATGGGTTGCAAACTGGCTAAAGGACAGAACCCATAAAGTTAAAATCGCTGGAGCAATGTCAGACTCAAAGCCAGTCACAAGTGGTGTCCCACAGGGATCTGTCCTGGGACCCCTCTTGTTCGGCATTTATTTCTCAGATGTTAAAGCAAACATGGGAGGGCTGTGGCTGACAAAGTTCACAGATGAATGCAAACTAGGCGCCATAGTTGATACACCAGCAGACACACACATCCTACAAAAAGGCCTCACTGAAACGGACAACTGGTGCCGTAGTCACGGCCTTAAACTAAATGCCAAAAAATGTATAGTCATCCCTTTTGGAAAAAACAAAGTACCCACAAATTATCACATAGACAGAAACCCACTGAGTACGGAAAAAGTAATCAGAGACCTAGGGACCCAAGTAGACAGCGACCTCTCATTTGACACCCACGTTGCCAAAGTGGTTAGAAAAACATTCTACCTTGCACACCTCATCATAAAGGGATTCACATCCAGATCCAAGGATGTCATTGTACCCCTATATTCCTCCCTCATCAGACTCATGATTGAGTACAATGTCCCATTTGGTATGTACCTCACTCAGCACTTGCAACAGCTGGAGAGACCACAAAAGTACCTCACCAAAAGGATCAAGGGTCTCCAACATATGTCTTATTCCGCCAGACTAAAGAAACTTCAGCTCAATTCAGTAGCATACCGCCTGCTTAGAGGTGATCTCTGCCTGACTACAAGGCCATGTCCAATCAGGATTTGATGGACATGCTCCACCTCAAAAAAATCCAAATCCATCAGGACCACGAGAGCTAAAGACTTAAACCTCGGCACAAGTATGAATAGGACATGCTGGAGGGATAGATTCATAACCCAGAGGCTTCCCATGCTTTGGAACAGGATCCCAGTTCGTATTAGGCAGAGCCCCTCACTGATTCTCTTCAAGAGAAATCTTGATGAGTGGATGGGAGATCGAAAGTTTACTCCAGGCGTCACATCTGTGTCACTGCTAGACAGGGGCACAGTAAACTAATTCTATTATATAAGGGGACCTTCATTGTGTCACTACTAGACAGAGGCACAGTATTCTAGATTTATTCTGTACATTTTTGTACCATTTCATGGGGTGGCAAAAGCCACATCACTATGGCTAGGCTTACAAATGCCCCAGGGCAGATAGCCTAGTACTATACTATGAAACTATGATCTCCCATCCACTCATCAAGATTCCTCTTGAACACAGTGCTAAAATGAATGCAATTTTCAAACACTTACGTACATGATCAGCACATGTTGATACCATGCAGTCCTAAGCCAAGGTGAATTTTATTAGACCATCCTCCATCAAGAAAATGTCAGAACAACTCTTTTTCCTGTCTGGAAAACATACTTTTTCACAATTAAGGTGTTAGGCAGGCAGATAGGTCTCAAGGTTATAATTTGGATGTAGATTGTGGTTGCAGGTTTAAATCTCATGTTCATCAAGCTATGCTTAAAGATGTTAATACCTAAATGGAAAAGTGTCAACTGAGTGATGTGCTTACTGAATGTTCTTCAGAAAAACAGCGTGTTGAGAAACGTATTTCAAGAATAATTTTTTAATGTTTTAAAAATTTCTTACAATGAGGACCAGAATTGGAACAGAGCAATGTGCATCAAGCAGGTGCACAGGCTTGAAAAACAGGGGGCAGAGAGAGGTTTATTGATTATTGCATGTATGTTATGAACTGAAATGCATATTACACTATTTTCAGGCTTGTAATTTTCAAATTAACTTGTTTATTAATAACACTGCAGTAACACCCATTATGCATCAGTAAGGTAAGTGAAAACCAGCAAAGGGTATCTGTCATTATAACTGTGGAAACCTTATACTGTTAACATAGTCCCCGGGATTCATGAAGCTCAGCGCAAGGCCAGCATTAGGCTTGCGCTGACCATGTGGCGTGAAGATGGCACAGTAGCGCCGAATGCATATTAATGAAGGTGCACTGCTGCCACAGCCACGTGCATAGGAAATGAGCGCGTTTGCATTGGGCGTGTCAAAGTGCCGCACAGAGGCATGGAAATGTCAGCTGTCAACATGCAACCTAAAATGCTTGCAGATAATAATTTGCATGCAATAGTAATCACATCTGTCAGGGTCCGTGGATACTGAAACATATGCAAAGCATGCAAGACAGTTCCTGCGAACACAAAATTAAGAAGCAAACACAAATGCATGGTAGGGAATAATGGATCCCCATCCCTCGAACAAATAACATTGAAACCGTGTGCCTGTAGTCCAACGCAGTGTAGATAGGTATTCCAAGTGGAAGTGAAATGTATCATGTTAGAGCGCCACCAATAGCTACGTCCAGCCCAATGGTCAGGGTCACCAGCTGTCCCACATTGTGAGGGAGAGTACACAGCTGGGCAGATGTGTCCATAACAAAACCACAATAAATGTAAATATCTAGCGACCGTATGACAGAATTATATCCCACAATGCATGTAATAGTCACATACAATAGGTATGTCCGTATGTAACATACCATATGTGACAAGAAATAGAATAAGCAAGAAAACAAAACAGAAGGAGCATATAAACTGCTACAACAATAAGGCAACATGTAGGCTTAAAGGAAAAGTATTATCCGTGGCGTTGACTGTGGGTATGTGTCGTCCAGTACAATCAGATATGTGTCCATAATATATCCCATCCTGGACATAGGAAAAGGTGGCACCCTACCAATGATCACAGCAGTAGGCCAAAATCCGCACGTATGCGGTCCAAGCCGTACTTGTCAGGATGTGTCACAGTTGAACGGGTATTACCTGGGTGTACCAACCATGTCATGAAAGTGAAGTATGGGCATGTACCTATTTGCATGATGTATAGCATGTGGAAGGTGAACCATGCCAGGGTAGTCCACACAACCATACAGGTACCTGACTTATGTAGTGTATGTAATGTGTTACCTTGACCGTGTCATGGGCCATCAACCAAAGCAGTGATGGATGGAGTGTCAGGCATATGTGTGCGGGGGAGATGGGTAATGGTATAATCCTCAAAGGCGAGACTGTGTTGTATGCAGAATAGGTGAACTGGAGGTGTATGAGGGAGCAGCGGGTGAATTAGAAAGAAAAACAAAGAACATGTATACACATCTGCAATACAACCTGACAGGCCATACTGTAGAATACAATCCCACAAACATATGAATATTACAATGTGCGATACAATTGTACAGAAATGTCACCAGCACATACCCACAGAATGGTCCTGATGGAACCAGCCCATTCAAATGCAACACACCTGGATGCATAATTGAATACCCATCATCCCCTCCACAGCACACAATCTGCCCCCATACCTGAACTTCCACCAAATCCAGCCATACTTGGCCTACTAGCTTGGTGCAGCCACATCTACACATAGAGACCACTACTCATATGTAGTAGGCAGTGTCACCCTAGGCAGTTTCAGGATTGCAAACTATGTATCCCTTGCATGTAAAACCCCCAACACATTTTCGTAAAGCCAAAAGAATGGTCGGTATTGGTCTTGTTAAATTTTTGGATATCCCTCATGGGATAAGTAACTTGTGTAAACATCAGAATGGGTATCAAGACACGATGTCCAGTCCTGTAGACATCTGGACACAAGTCCAAATGTGCAGTAGTGGTGCACGAGACTGTCCAGCCCTAGACAGTCATGCAGAACCTACTACCCAGGATCAAACACCTGCCCGTGACGCACATGTCCCCACATGAGTAACCGAGAGAATATATTGTACACATTCACATAGTGGCACTTGGAAATAGGGTGATGCAGGCACTGACATAAACAGGGTACCCCTTGATCCACTGTGTGAGGGACAGTCACTGTGTGGGTAGGTGTGTCCTGACCAACAATGATACAATGCCAAATGTCCTGTGATTGTAGGAAATAACTATGTACCATACTGCATGTAACAGTTGCCTAAAGCAGTCATGTCAAGATAGAAAATACGTAATTCATACAAGAAACAGACTAACAACTAAACTGCTAAAGGTATAGGCTTTCAGCTATGAAAATAATTAATGTTCTAAACCTGCACTGACCATGGGTATGTGTTGGCCTAAACAAACTGGTGTCCCCAGAATATATCCCAACCTGTACATATGACAATGTGTCAACCCTACCAATGGTCAGAGCATTCGCACAATAACTGGTCAGCCTCTTAATCACTCACAAAGCCAGTGACCTTTGGAGGAAAGGTGTTGAATGAGAATGACTAATTACAACAATTAAGAGTAATAGATGCATTTAACTGCAGAAAATAAATAGTAATACAAAGCTGTTGACACGTTCCAAGTTAATAGTACTAATATGGTAGAAGTGTCTGTGATTGTCCCTGATTTGTCATAGCCTTGTCCCTGTAGAAACTATTCCCTGAGTATCACAGAGGTCCGTACAGATATGTACACCAACCAACTGTGACATTTGTTGACAGAACTATTGCATACCTGTAGTGAATTTATAACTGATGCCCAGAATAATATCCATCGTATATATAAATGAATGAATGAAATAGTCAAATGTGAAGGGAAACATGTGGAACCACTCCCTGCCCTATATTATGTAGTGCCGACCTAATAATGTGGTCAGAAGTGCCCAAACACCTACATCTGTAAACACAGGTAGAATGTTAAAATCTGGACTAACTCTGTCCATGTGCTACATCTAATATTTGAACAGATACAGGGCAGTTCTAGTCACCAGTAAGACAAGCATAAACCCAGACCAGCACATGAATACCCTGACAATAAAACATGTGTATGTGCGAGGACTATAAGCATAGGTGTTATGAATAT